>NC_056729.1:272536852-272543070 GCF_019279795.1 Protopterus annectens | reverse complement strand
TCCCTTTGGGTTTAAAAACAACAGCCTGAATCCTCTACACCAACTACCAAAAATACTCACAAAAATATGATTATCAATGCATTTTCAAGGAATTGTGAGCTTCAAGGAAGGTTACTGTTGCTCATGTGAAATCTGTTTTCAATGTGCAAACTGTTTTGTTTAGCAAAATGGTTATCATTGATTGTGCTACAAAAGTTGAAAGCAGTGTTAGTAGCACAACTGCAGATGGCTGTGGGTTCTACTCCTACACCTTGTAGATGGATTGCTAATGCTGTCTTGCACTTTAAGGGGTGGGGGTACTACAGTCCTGACTCCTGAGTGTGTCCCTTTGGATCAAATGTCTTGTAACTATAAACCCATTGTTTGGTTTGCCATCTATTCCCTATTGCAATGTTACTAGCAATGTATTCTTCAAGGGCAGCAAGCACTGAATCTGTCAATGAAACACTGAAATATAGTTTGCTTGCAGGAACCTCTTCATTAGTTATAGATCTATTTAATGTGGAATTATTCAGATTACTTTTACTTCTGCAGAAATTGTGCATATTAACTGATGCAGAGTAGCCTTTTATGGTTGAAATGTTCTAAAATTAGCAGTGTTATCCTTATTGGTGTATATGTTTTGTTTCATTGCTTATTACAATCAAGATGGCACATCAAAGAACACACACTTTATGCATGGTCCTACAAATGTGTGCAAGGGGCCAATAGTTTGAATCAGCCCAAAGGTAAACTTTTTCCTCCAATGGCCAGATGCATTTTCTTTGATTGTATATTTCAATGCCATTTCAATTAATGTAAGTTTCAATTATAGAGAAGTTTATCGTTCATGCTGTCTGTTTTCATTGAGACAGTATTGTTTTGTTCAGCAAATGTCCATCTGTGTTTGTGCTGTAAAATTTGAAATAAATGTTTTAAAGCTCTTGAATCATTTTAGAAGTGAAGAAGAAAATAATATGTGCAGTGGCAGGTTTGAACAGTGTTTATAGTAAATGAGGAGAGGCAGCCAAGTATAGGACACTGGAATTGCTGCACTGTGGGCTGAAGGGGGCTACTGTGTATAAAGGGGGCCCCAATCCATTACCCTGCTTAGAGCCCCATTTGACAATGATCCAGCTCTGGCCTTCAGACCTGAGTTGATGGATTTTGCTTGTGCACCAGTTAGCATTCCAGCATGTAACTTATGGATTTACATTTAGTTTGATTAGTTTGTCAATATGTGTGAGTGTGGAATAGTATCACAGGCCTTGACCAGTTCAATGTTTGCTTTTTGTAGGGTTTTGTTGTCATCTAAAGCCTTAGTGTCATTTTCACAGAAGCTGACTAAGTTAAGCAGACAAATCTACCTTTCAGAAATCCAAACTGATTTGGGTCATGAGATTGTAGGTTGCCAATATATTTATTTTTGAGGTCTATAGTGAGACGTTTCACTGTCTTGCAGGCTAGTCTAGTAAGGCTTATTAATGTATAGTTGCTAGAATTAATTGTGGAGCCACCTTTATGAAGGAGGAGGGCAACCAAGGCTGTTGTCTATATGTCTTTCATGAAGCCACTTGAGAGGCTAAGGATGAACAGATTTAGGACTACATCTGAAAAACAGTGGTTTATGCTGGCAAGGAAATACCCAAGCATTGTTGGCTACACAGAACTAATGTTTTTACCTCTGACAGCTGGGAGATCATCACTGGACGAGAGTGGAAGATGTGCAATACAATAGTGTACCACATACGTAAAGACAACACACTGTTTACTGTCTGTATTTCAAGAAAGACATCTTCAAAGTGCTCGAGCTAATTAACTTAGTTTTTTCTGCATGTGTTATAAACATGACTAATAAATTTAAAATGCATTCCAATTCAGGTTTCTGCCTTAATATTGGCAAGTAGAGCAAAGATTTCAGGTAGCAAGTGATGCAAAATAGCAATGTACTATGTATATATACATACAGTTTTTTTATGGCAACATTGAACACAAGTCTACATATGACAACTTTAATCAAGCTTACAGCATGAAAACTTTGAAACTAATCACTTTCAAACTTTGACTATACATACTGGCTACATTGTAACAGTTGGTTTCACTATCAAAATGTAACACTAATTGTTCAGCCTTAGCTTAACAACTAAAAGAAAGATACAGTATTATTTCCAACCTCCATTATGATTAACAATTTCAGAACTCAACTGGAGATGAATAAAACAACGCTATTACACAACTCTAAAAAGAAATAGCTCTTTTGGTTCACTGCCTTCATTTATTTGTTATGTATGCTTATACCCAAGCTAATAAGTGATAACATTATTCAGAACATTTTGGTTCAGAATATCTCAATCACTAGAGCTGAATGGTTGCATTCTTGTTTTCTCGTACTTGTTATCTGCTATTGAAAGATGGTGACCATGCAATTGCCTGCATATACTTGTTAGCAGATTATCTGTTGAAGCAATTATGCTGCATCCTGATCTGAATCCAAACTGTTCATCTCCCATCTTACTTTCTACTACTCTGTGTATTTATTTGTTTATCAATCACCCTCTCCTAAACTTTTTTTTCATGCAATATGACAGGAGTTTGACAGCTCTGTAATGAACACAGTTGTGAATGTTCCCTTTGCGCTTGAACACTGGCATGAATATGCTTATTCACCAGTCACCCGAGATGCACCTTTCTCTCCACATTGCTATGAGTACCATCCGAAGCCAATTCTCTTCCATCTCACCTGGTATCTTTATTATATCAGCTGTGACCTAATCTGTGCCTGTTGCTTCCTCCCGGACTTCATTTTCCTTAGAGCTGTTCTTACTTCTTCTATGGTGTGCTCCAGCTCTTCTCTCAAAGGTTCATAGATAGGTACTAGGCTATTAGCCCAAGGGTCTAAGTAAGCCTAGCTAACAAGGTTCCCTGACTTACGCCACGCAAGAAAGTTCATTTCCTTTGCCCCTGTCGAACAGAGTCACAGAAGTCATCTCCGGAGTGTATTTCCTATTTCCCATCCACTCATCAAGATTTTTCTTAGAGTGCTAATGAGGAACTTTGATTGACATAGATGGGTAGCTTTTTCCAGAGTATGGGAAGTCTCTGGGACAGGAATCTATCCCTCAAGCATGTCCTGTTTATTGTGGTGACAAAGTTTAGGTTCCTAGACCATGTAGCTCAGAGGGACTGGGATTTCTTTAGGTGCAGCATGTCCAACTCTGAGTTTGACATAGCTTTATATGTTAGGCAGAGATCACCTCAGAGTAGGCGATATGCTACAGAGTAAAGCTGGAGTTTTTTGAGATGGTCAGTGTAGGGCATCTGTTTGAGACCAGTAATCCTCTTTGTGAGGTACATCTGTGGCCTTTCCAGCTGCTGCAGTTGTCTTGTGAGGTACATTCCAAAAGGGGCATTGTACTCTATAATGGGTCTAATGAGTGCTGAGTAGAGGGGAACAATGACCACTTTTTTTTCTGGATGAGAACCCTTTTGTGATGGTGTGCCACATAGAAGGATTTCCTGACTACTGTGGCGATGTGATTATCAAAGGAGTGACTACTGTCCACCTGGGTCCCAAGGTCTCTTATCACACATTTGGCATTAAGTAGACTGCCATCTATGTGGTAGTTCATGGGTACAGAGTTTTTACCAAAGGGGATGACAATGCACTTTTGGGCATTGAGCTTGAGGCCATGCCTGTGATTCCAGGCATCTGTCTCAGTGAGGCCCTTCTGTAGGATGTCCACATCATGTGGGGACTCAGCTATGGCTCCTAGTTTGCAGTCATCTGCAAACTTCATTAGCCAGAGGCCTTCTGTGTTAGCCTGTACTTCAGAGAAGTAAATACCAAACAGGAGAGGTCCCAGGACTGAACCCTATGGTACTCCACTTGTCACTGGTTTGAAGTCATATTTGGAGTCTACAACTTTTACAGTGTGGGTTCTGTCAGTGAGCCATTTGGCAACCCATCTTGTGATGTAGGGATTTATACCTAGTTTAGTGAGTTTAGCTATAATTCCAGAATGGGTGATGGTGTCGAAAGCCTTGGCGAGGTCAAGATAGGCTGTGTGAACCACCTTATCCTCGTCTACGGCTTTGGCAACTGCCTCAAAGAAGTCAATCAGGTTCAAAAGGCATGATCTGCCTTTCACAAACCCTAACTGGGTGGGGTCCAGAGCTTGGAGGTTACCAATGTCTTTGTTTATGAGTTCAATGATGATACATTCCATGGCCTTGCAGACCAGGCTTGTCAGGCTAACAGGGCGATAGTTCCCAGGATCAGTGGTGGCTCCCCCGTTGTGGAGTGGGATAACTGTTGCTGTGTGCCATTCAGTGGGCACAAAGCCTAATGTCAGACTATAATTGAGCATGGTGCTTAGGTGGAGAGCCAGTTCGTTCTGAAATTTGTGTAAAACGCAGCCTGCTATGTTGTCCAGTCCCATGGATGCTGTGTTTTTGGTTTTAGAGAGTGCAGCTTTTACCTGCATAAATGTGATTACAGGGACACTGCATTCTTCCTGTATAGATATGGGCCCTTTAGGGGGTGAGAGGGGGGCACTGAACCTATTTGCCAGGATGTTGGCAATATCAGTTGGTTCTGTAATTTTCATGCCATTGTGCTGTAACTCAGAGCAGATCTGGGTGCTGCCATTGAGATTCTTGACATAGCTATAGAATGCTTTGTGGTTGCCCTTAAAATCAGTGGCAATTTTGTTTTCATGGCTAGCTTTGGAGGATCTTATAAAGGATCTCCGCTTCTTACTGCGTCTGACCATGGAGCTCCTCCACTCATGGGATTTTACTCTCTTTTGCAACACTTTCTTCCTTCTGTTGTAGAGTTTGTTTATGGCAGGGAACCACCAGATTAGCTTCCTATTTCTGGAGGATAGCGTCTTTCTGTTTGGGATAGCACTATCCATGCACTCATGTAAGTGCTTATAGAATACATTTGTGTAGGATTCAGCAGTTGTAACTGTATTGTCCATCTGCATGGGTGTCATGAAGTTAGTCACTTCTGTCTTAAGAAGCATGAAGTTGGCTTTGGAGAAAATTTTTACCGTGGTTTCCTTAATGGTGGGTGGGGGTGGGATGTGGATATCTAGGGTGATTAGCTTATGGTCAGATATGACCAACGAGGAGTTGACTTCAGGTGTTGGTAATGAATAGGTCTAGGATATTGTTGTCCCTGGTGGGGGTATGGATAACTTGATCCAGGGCATTGGAATTTATGAATTCCAGAAAGCCTTGGGCTTCATTGTAGTCTGTATATGGGCAGTTCAGCTTCTGTGGAATTTTGTTCATTCAGAAGCTGCTGGAAGTACTCCCATCTGCCTTTCATGTCTTGTGGACTGGTGAAGAGGTTGTTGCTAGCATCCCTTATGAAGGGTGTCCGACTGTCTTCTTTATCTTTCTGTCTTTGACTTGCAGCCTGATATACTTCCTTTGTGCCATGTACTGAGTCATCTTCCAGAATTTGGTAGAGTGCCTCTGACGCCTTGTTCTTTACTATTGCAACTCCTTTCTTATCCTTTTTCTTAGCCAACTAGTATTCCCTCCTAGTCTGGTCTGTCTTTTCTTTCTCCCATTTTTTTTTTTTTGCTGCACTCCTTTCTTTGGATAACTCCCTAGACTTCTGCATTCCACCACCACCTTTCCTTATGTACCTTATTTCCATGCCTGGCTTGGCTGCATATATGATCTGTAGTCTTCACATGTTCTGTTTTGAGGCACTGCCATTCTTCTTCAGTTCCATCTATTTCCTTTTCTTATTGAGGTGCTAGAGCTCTGAGCAATTCCTTGAACTACTGTGCTTTCTCAACAGTCAACTTCTAGGTTTTTAGCCTGGTCTCTCTCGACCTTAGAGCCTGCTCTGACCATTGCTTACAGTTGATTGTGGAAACCAGTGGTTTATGCTGTGGGCTGACTGTTTCACTGTCTATGACTTTACAATCACTTTTTCTACCCCAGTGCCTTTTCCTTACTAGAAGGAAGTCTACCTGAGTTGCATGTTGGCCACTCTTTGTATGTGACCTTGTGACAGTATCTCTTTTTTAACCCTATGTTGACTACTTTGAAACCATTTGCAAAACAGAAGTCTAGAGTGGCCTCTCCTTCTTTATTTCCATAGCTGCACCCATGTGGACCCAGGCAGTCCTCCTATCCTGTTCTGTCTGTCCCTATGTGTGTATTCAGGTCAGCCATTATCAACACCAGTTCCTGTTGTCCTGCTTTTATCTATAATA
>NC_056729.1:272481852-272534352 GCF_019279795.1 Protopterus annectens | reverse complement strand
TGGGATATGCCTTTCCACACTGCTATTAGTATCCTCAGGAGCCATTTCTCCCCATCTCACCTCAGCATCTTTATCAGATCTGCTGTGACTTCATCTGAGCCTGCTGCTTTCCCTGACCTCATCTTCCTTAGTGCTGTTCTTGCTACTTCTATGATGGGCTCCTCTTCTTCTCTTATCATAGGCTGTTTCTGGGGCAGTGCAGCTTCTGTGGGGTTTTCATCATACAGAAACTTCTGGAAATACTCCTTCCATCTAGATTTGATGTCCTCTGGGCTGGTGAGCAGGTTGTTGATGGCATCCCTTATGAAGTTTGTCTGACTATCTTTATTTTTCTGTCTTTGCCTTGCAACCTCATATAGTTTCTTTGTGCACCTTACTGAGTTACTTTCCAGAAGTTGGTACAGTGCCTCTGATGCCCTATTCTTTGCTACTGCAACTTCTTTCTTAGCTTCTTTGTTAGCCAACCAGTAGTCCTTCCTAGCCCTGGTCAGTCTTATCTGTCTCCCACTGCTTCCTGCACTCCTTTTTTTCTTTTGATGACTTCCTGGACTTCTGTATTCGACCACCAGCTTTCCTTATTTACCTACCTTGCTCGGTCACATATCTTTTCTGTTGTTCTAACACATGATCTTTTTAGGCACTGCCATTCTTCTTCAACTCCACTGATTTCCTCCTCTTCTTGAGGTGCTAGAGCCCTGAGTTATTCCTTGAACTGTTGTACTTTCTCTCCAGTCAACTTCCAGGTCTTCAGCCTGGTCTCTGCTGACATTATAGCCTTCTCTGAGCACTGCTTTTAACTGATTGTGGCAACTAGTGGTTTATGCTGTGGGCTGACTGTTTCACTGGGAATGACTTTACAATCATGGATTCTGCCCCAGTGCCTTTTCCTTACTAGGAGGAAGTCTACCTGAGTTGCATGTTGACTACTCTTGTATGTGTTCTTGTGACTGTCGCTCTTTCTGAACCATGTGTTGGCTACTATCAAGCCATTTGTCAGACAGAAGTCTAGAATGGCTTCTCCTTCTTTATTCCTGTTGCCCACCCATGTGGATCCAGGCAGTACTCATATCCTGCTCTGTCACCCATTATCAACACCAGTTCATGTTGTCATACATTATCTAGTAGGTCCTGCAACTGCTGTCTGAATGCACTCTTTTCCTCATTATCACAACCTTGCTGTGGGGCACAGGCTGATATTATGAATACCGCCCTATCATTCCACTGGAGTCTGACTGCCATGAGTCTGTCATTAATTCTGATGATATCCCTTACTGCCTTCTGAAGCCTCTCTATCACCACAATTCCTACACTATTTCTAGCCTGCCCTCCACCTGAGTAGTAGATCCTGGATCCCAAGCCAAGTGGCTTTGCTACACTGCCTTTTATATATATATATATATATATATATATATATATATATATATATATATATATATATATATATATATATATATATATATATATATATATATATATATATATATATATATATATATATATATATATATATATATACATGTAATATCGAGTTGCCCTTCTTTTAGTCTAAATGCTCATTTGTCAATATCTGTTGTTTAATTGACTGCATGTGGTCGATTATATGCAATTGGTCAACAGGTGTGAGAAATCAACAATCCCCAGGTAGGAAATTGCCAAATGCCAGACTGCTTCATATTTTTTAACAATGAAGGTAAAGTTATTTCTACCTTACCACTGTCTTGATTTTTCAAAGTGTGGTTGAAGGAAAATAGTGTCCTCCGACATTAAAAGCAATGCTCCCAATTTTGCAGTCATCTGCATATTTTTCATTGTTGCCAACAGTGTTGACATCTAAGAAAAGGATGTGAAAAGACTAGTCCAAGAACTGAATCTTGCGGAACTCCATTTGTGATTGGCTGTAGTGGAGATAGGAATCCATCTGTTCTTACCTGTTGTGTATCACCATATAGTCAATTAGACCCAAGTTATTACATCTTCATATACTTCATGCTTTCTAGTGGTTCCAATTTAAAGATAATTGTTTTGGTCAACAGGCAAAAGTACAGTGTTTTTCAGTTGAATGTTCAGTTTATCAAACTGAGCTTTTTATGTGTATGCTTGACTGAAACAGGTAAGAGGGGTGTGTGTGTGTGTGTGTGTGTGTGTGTGTGTGTGTGTGTGTGTGTGTGTGTGTGTGTGTGTGTGTGTGAGAGAGCATGTGTCTTTGTCTGTCTGTCTGTCTGTTTGCTAATGTGTGTGGATTAGGGTTAGAGTAAGGGTTATTTAAGGAGATGGATCAAGTGTGCGTGATTGTGGGTGTTTAGGGTTAGGTTAGGGGACAGATTTAGTGTGTGTGCATGTGCACGTGAGTGATGAAAGTCCTGTCTTCTGTAGTGGTGATGCAGGTTAGAGTTAGGGGCAGGTTATCATGTGTTACTAAAGTGCAGCATGGAGGCTTTGCTGTTTAGAATTGATCCAGTAGTCCAAAAACTCTTATACATCTATAAATCAAATAATCCAGCAAATACTAGGGCCATAGATCTAAATGCACTCCAACAAATAAATAAACATGGTGGAGGGATAGATTTAGAACACAGTGCTTACCCACTTCACTAGGACAAACAAACTCTCTAAGTTAAACAGGGTGATACAGTGTCTGCCTTTAAAAAGGATAGCTATTTTAGTATTCATAAATTCATACCTGGTATGAATGGCCTGGCCCTACTTGAAAGGAAGGAAAGGCTTGAGGGTGGGTACTGGCAAAGCTGAAATGTCCTTGCAGCTCAATTGATTTGCATCTCCTATGACATATGACAAAATCACACCCCTGTATGGAAGCAGAGTTAGTGGCTTTTCTAGTAACTATTGGGTGACCTGCATGGACTTGCAGTATGTGGGAATGGAGGAGGAGTATGTGCTGCCTTGTCTGTGCTGAAGGATGAGATCTTTTCGGGTGTGTCTAGAAGACTTTGACATAAGGTATATACATAGCATTTTTATAAACAGTATGTGCACTGGTGAGTGCATTGCAAGAGCAAAAAAAAAAAAATAGTCTCTCCATACTGTCAAGCCATATAAAATTTATTAAAAAACGACAAAGCTTTTGGATATAAAAATTCATCCTTCCTCAGTGTCTAGTGTAAGACACTGAGGAAGGATGTTTTTTATATCCAAAAGCTTTGTCGTTTTTTAATAAATTTTATTTGGCTTGACGGTGTGGAGAGACTATTTTCTTTTTTGCTGTTGCTTTGGTGTTGCTCTCTCCACCTTATCACTTGTTCCACATTTTTATTGTTTGAGTGCATTGCAAGACCATGACATGTTTACATTACAGATAAATCAAGTATATCAGTCAAAATACTTTAATGTGCTTTTTGAGCTTGTGTTGCAGACCATATTGAGATGCCATTTTATGCAAGCTTAACCCAGCTCATACATTTAGATGTTTTGGTTCTTGCAGGGGAAGTACATCATTAAAATGAGCATGCTTCCTCTCATGCCAGCCTCTGTTTTTACAACTTTCCTCTTGGGCAGCTGATATTTGGGTTCCCCAGATTTTCAGTGACATTATTTTTTATAGCTGTTCCAAGTCTGTCACAGGCCTATAAATAGAGCAGTTAAAATGTATATGTAGCTTTGTTATTATTTTCTGCAGATATCAATCTCCACTGAAAATTCACAATTCCAGTTTGTTACATTAATTAAAGGGTTGACTAAATATATAAAAAAAGTTACATCATTCTCAGTTTGTGGTAAGAGAAGCCTAAGTCAATTGGTTTTCGAGTTAATTATTCTAAAATAGCTGCAGTCATTCATGGCTGTGTGTTAAGTGTTTTGATCTTGGACATACTGAATTAAACAATGGGTGCCAGCAGAGGTGAAAAAATGCCATATTCAAGTTGATGAGGTGCTAACTGCATTGGTTACTAGCTTGGTAGTGATTTTCATTTCATTGAATGAGAGGTTTAAATGCTAAGCTGTTTCACTTTTCTTATTCATTTCAATGTATTTATGTATCTGAATGTGTTAACCAGTGTAATCTATTCATGCATTCATCACATAGTAGTAAATTCAGGTACTGTCTAGGGGCATCCTGTGTAGAGACAAGGCTTGGCTTAATTGTTTGGAGGTGGGTATGCTCTTTTATGAAATGATATAGTATGTGTGTCACTTTCTACAGAATTCAGCTCAGTTGTGGAACTCAGTCACAATGGAAGGTTGAACAAGAGGTTAGTGCAGCCTTTTTTTTATACATTACTACTTTTATAAGAATTTTACTTTTTTGTAATTGGTGGCATTGGGACTATAAATGACTGTCATGATTTGCCATAGGTGAATTGAATTTTGCAGTAAGTTTTACAGATAATTGTTATATTCTGATGTTTAAACAGTGTGTAGATTTTGTGCAAGACATTTGGAGACACAGTCAGCTTTGTAGGAGATGGCTGCTAGAAGAATTAATGGGACTTGTTTAGACTGCACACTTGGACATTACAGGTAAGTGAACATTTTTATGTTTGGCAAATTCTGATTTAAACTGTGTATTATCATAGGAAGTTACTAGGCTATTGCCCTGGGGCCCTTACAAGCCTAGCCAAGAATTTAGCCCATGTTTTGACAAGTCAGTACCCAATGCCAAAGGTGGAATCTCAGGGGTGTATTTTCTGTTCCCCATCCAGTTATTCAGGTTAATGAGGTACCCTGCTTGATGTGGAACAGGAGTCTATTCCACAGAAGGGGAGATCCTGGGATACAAATCTGTCACACCAAGTCCTATTGATGTCACACACCAGGTTTAGGACATGTGTGCAGGTTACTCGAGTGGAACTGGACTTGCGGATATGCAGCAGTCCCATCAGGGTGGGGTCTGAGATTGCTTTGTATGCCAGACAGAGGTCTCCTCTGAGGAGTCTGTAGGAGAATGAGTAGAGGCACAGGGCCTTTAGCCTATCTGTGTAGGGTAGATGTTTGAGGCCCTGGATTCTCCTGGTGCGGAACCTCTGTGGTCTCCACAGCTGCTGCATGTGCTTTGTGAGTCACGTGCCGAAAGGGACATTGTACTCAATAATGGGTCTTATAAGGGAAGAATGCAAGGATGTTATGACCAGCTTGTCCCTGGATGAGATACCCTTACTAGTGAGGTGGGCCAGGTAGAAAGCTTTCAGTACAACAGAGGCAATATGATGGTCAAAAGTCAGTTTGCTATCAACCTGGGTACCTAAGTCCCTCAAAACTGATTGCATGCTTACAACCTTGTTATTAATGTGATAATTTTGGGGGGATGTCACTCTCCCCAAATGGAGATGACGATGCATTTTTTGGCATTCAATTTGAGGCCATGTTTCAGGCACCAGTCATTTGTTTGGGTGAGACCCTCTTGGAGGATGTCTACATCACTAGGGGAATTGATGACAGTGCATAGCTTGCAGTCATCTGCAAACTTGGTCAGCCATAGCCCACTGGTTTTGGCCTGCACCTCAGAAAAGTATATCCCAAACAACAAAGGCCCTAAGACCAATCCCTGGAGTACACTGCTCATTACGGGTCAACTGCTTTGAGATGGCTTCCCCTATTCTGACTAGGTGAGTTCTATCAGTGAGCAAGTTTGCTACCCATCTGGTAACATAAGGATTGATGGATTGATGCCTAGTTGAGAGAGTTTATCTATTATACCTGAGTAGAGAATAAGTATCAAAGGCTTTGGCCAGGTCAAGGTAGGTGGTATGCACAGTCTTTCCCTTGACCATGGCTTTGGTGACTGTCACAAAGAAGTTGAACAGATTTAACAAGCATGACCTCCCCTTGATGAATACCAAACTGTTTGGGTTCGAGTGTTTGGAGGTTGCCAATGTCCTTGTTAATGAAGTCCATGATAATCTCCTCCATGGCCTTGCAGATTAGGCTAGTTAGGCTGCTGGGTTTATAATTTCCTGGATCAGTAGATGCTTCAACATTGTGCATCCTGACAGTGGCTGTCCTCCACTTGGCTGGGATGAAGCCTGTACTTAGGCTTTGGTTGAATGGGGTGCCTAATGGTGCTGCAAGTTCCTGCCTGAATTTGTGTAGGATGCAACCTGAGATGTTATTGGGTCCTATGGAGGCTGTATTTTTTGCCTTTGGGAGGGCAGTGATGACTTGCTCCCTAGAGATAAGGGGAGGGGGTCAGCAGCTGGGGATATCTTGATTTATTGATGGGGGGACAGAGGGGTGAAGTTTTCACTGAACCTGTCTGCCAGCAAATGGGCTGTATCTATAGCGTTTGTGTATGTGGTGTCCTTGACCACCACTTCTGAGCAGATCTGGGTGCTTCCCTTGAGATTGCGAACATATATGAAGAAAGCCTTGTGATTGTCTTTAGTAGATGTGGCCAGTTTGGAACTGACGTTTGATTTGGAGGATTTCACTAGTGCTCTTATTTGCTTCTTCTGAATAAGGAGCGATGGCTTCCAATTAGGCACCTGCTCCTTCTTGGTTCTGGACAGCAATTTTTTCCTTTTATTATAGAGTTTATTTATTGCACATGTCCACCAGACAGGTTTTGAGGAGGATGATTTTGTCCTTTCGGGTATTCCTGATTCCATGCAGCAATATAAATGCTCGTATAGTACTTTGTTGTAGGTGTGGACATATGTGCCAGTTCTCATGGAGGGGGGGGGGGGCTGTGAAGCTGCTTATACCTTCCCTCAGGAGGCTGGAATCAGCTTTGGAGAATTTATTTCTGTTTGACCCTAGCTAGAGGGGGTCAGGAGAGATGGTGACTTCAAATGTGACCACTTTGTGGTCGGATCTTACCAGGAAGGGTGACACTGTAGGGATGCTGCAATGGTTACTCATGTTGGTTAATACCAAGTCCAAGATATTTTCAGCATTCTATTAGAGATGTATGTCATGCTTATTTCTGAGCAGGTATGGATGTGTCGGTAGTGACTGACAGAGGAAATGGGTGGGGAAATGTCCAATGACTGGCAGGCATGCTAATTCGCATGTCACGTCATGTGAAACTGCTGAATATTCATGCACGCATCCATTAGTTGCACAGTTAAAGAGGAAAAAATATTACTTTTACTCTGTTTTGCAGGGGGCAAGGCCCCTGCACCCCTTGTGGGGGCGCTGCACCTCCACCCCCCACTTCTTTACAGATGTGGATGCCTTAAGGACAGGTGCCCAGTTAATATTTTACTGGCTGAAAATGTTTTACGAAGATGGTAGCAGCACTGTTGCACAACACTTGGTAAAGAAGGGGGGGGGGGGCTAATATTACAGAAGTACCAGTAAAATGTAACAGTCAGTATAGTGTCAAAGTGAAAAAAAACAACAGTTCAGCACTTCGGCACAGGAATGAATATACAGCAGATCCCACAGGCCTCCAGGAATTGTTAGCCTGGAGGCATGTTTAGGGCGGGATTTGCTACTGCGCATCCTGCAAGGTTCTTCTCTAATAGAATGCCATATTTTCACCTGTTGTGGGGGTGTCAACCAGCTGGTCCAAGGCATTTGCATTGACGAAATCAAGGAATCTTTGGGCATTTGTGCTTTGGCATGAGTAGTTCTTCCAGTCTATGGTTGGATAGTTAGTCACCTAGGATCAAGTTAAAGGATTGAATCTTAATAGATTTGAAGAGGTCCAGATAGGTGGATTGGGCATTTTGAGTCAAAGTTGGGGGTTTGTAGCTAGCCATGATTTAAACAGGGGCCCTGTTAAGTTAACTACATCTGGAGTGCCTCCTGTGCATCATACTGTTTGACTAGCCTGGAGCTGTATATCTCTTTTATATATATTTCAGCTTTACCTCCTTTTACTTTGCTGCCCACAGTTTGGGGTCAGAATGTATGATAGGGTGTGTCACCTTGTATGGCTGAGTTGCTCACCGCAGCTTTGAACCAGGTTTCTGTGACTGTAGAAATGTCAGTATCCTTCAGGGTTAAGAATGCTTGCAATGAGTGCAGTTTCATGTTTAGACTCCTAGCATTTAGCAGCATGACCTTTAATTTGCATTTTGATGAAATTTTCATGTTGGTAGTTTTGACCTCATAGCATTGCCTAAAAAAGGCACTATGGGGGAGGCAAGAACCTTTGCCAGGAGCCTGAAGCCCAAGGGAGACAGATGTAGGCCATCTCTGTCAAAGCATCGTGGTTTGTCAGTCATGTCTTCCCAAGCTGTCTGTCAGGTACTGGATCCCCCTGGAAGACACCAGAAACTAAGCCAATTGTTAAAGTCAATCATTTTCTGTTTGTATTGAGGCATCATTCGGGTTTACAGTAGAATGCTGCTTAAGGCTAGAAACATACCTGCCTGGGACACATATTCAGCGAGCTTGATCATGTGTCTCTTCATATAGTCCATCGAGGTACATCTCCAGTCTTTCGTGTCAACATGGACTATAACAGAGTCATAACAGTACCTGTTGTTGAGAGACTTGAGAGCATGGGTGATATGGTGGATTCTGGCACCTGAGAAATAACTAACTGTGACTTTCTTCTTATCCAGCCTAGTGAGGGGCACATCTGTGTGTCTCACAATGGAGTCTCCTATGACTAATATGTTGGGTTTATGTTTAGGCCTTAGTGGCTGTGAGACACAGGTGTGTGGACTATGTGTGGTGTGTGGTGTGGTATTGATGGCATCGCTTGTATTTTGTGTAATTACTGGAGTAATTTAAGTAGAAAGCATGCATTTGATGTACTTCTTGTTTCCATGTTGTATGGTTTGTATAGTGTAAAGCTTTGTATGATAGGTTTACATTTTTTCAAGGTTGTTAGTTTTCCTGCACTCTGTGTGTGTGTAGTTATTTTGGTGTACGAGTGTATGTGTGTTTGTGGCGGGTTATTATTTACATTGGTAACTTGCTATTTTTTCACTGATTGCTTGGGAGTCTGGTTTTCCAGGAGGTTTACTATGTTCTTTTTTGCTTTGCTTTACAGGATTTTAGCTCAAGATGTGGTCAATGTTGAAGGTTTTAGTGTGTCTTATTTTTATACAATATTTACTGTGTTCTGCTTTTGTGGATAGTGACAGTAAGTGTAGAACTAGTTTTCTTGGGCGGTTGTGAAACCAGAGTTCTGACTTCATCGGTAATGGTGATTAAGGCCATGTTTTATTGCTTAGATACTGGACAGGTTTTCCTGGTGGCTCAGCTGAAACAATGGTCCACTTCACACAAAACATGGCTCTAGTAACATATTCCGGTACATGCTTACAAGCCTACTGAGAGATGCTACAGGTTAGTGTACATTTTTATGTAGTATGTAAGTGTTCTCTTTAGTTATATTTATGTCAACTCGAGAATTTGGAGTACATGTTGTAGGAATAAATAAGTATGACTGATATCTTCAGTGTATTTTTGTGATGTTTTGTACATAAGTAATAGGTTCATAGGTTTATAGTATCCTAATGACCACCAGAGTCTTTACAAGTCCAAAATCGGGGATTTTTTTAAATATTACCCTAATTCACATTAGTAGTATGTGAGTAAAAGGATTTTCAACAACGTGCATTTCCTAAAGACTAAGAAGTATGAAACTCTAATATTTGACATTATGGACTGACTGTAATCTTTACTGATTTACCAGAAAATCAGAACATTTAACAAGGAGAAGTATAATAAATAGGAGACAAGTTGAGCAGTATGAAAGTAGTTAATGACCAGTAATATTGCTTTCAGTCTGATGATTTTTGTAGTTCTCTGGGTGGGCAGTTATTTTCACAGATTTATTTATCCGGGTAGAATTTTGTCTTGTTTTTCATTTTTATTATTTTTATTTATTTATTTGCAGTTGGTTTACCAGGATAGTCCATTGGGCCAAAAAGAACCTGTTTTCAATGGAGTCCTGGGGAGAAAAGCTCCAAAAATCAAGCAGATTAGGTACTTACAAGATTACTACTAAAATTATACAAAGTAAAAAGATAAAACATTATGGTCAAAATTTACAAGCATTCAAAACACTACAATACAATGAAGATTAATGTGAGGTAAACATGATAAGATAGTCATGATATATTACAATATGGAGTGGTTTTTCAGTAGGCACATAAGATTTGTTAGGTAAAGTGAGGCAATCTTATGTTTATGAGGGGTGAGAGCAAGAGCATTCCCATTGGGATTTTACATGTGTATGAAGAGATTTTTTGAACATGTGCTGGTTGGAGGTGGTGCGTATGGATGGTGGGAGTGAGTTCCAAAGGCGGGCTAGGTTAAAGGATAGTAGGTGTTTGCCTGGGGGATGGGATGGTTTATGAACTTCTAGTAGGTTTTGATTGTTATATCTTAAGATTCTGTTTGGTAGGTGCATTTTAAAGGCCGAAGACAGGGAGGGACAAAGAGAGGGGCTGAGAATGAGCTTATGAGCTAAAGTCAGTTGTATGTAAGTGAGGTGATTGGGTAGTTCAAGCCAATTTAATTTTAGGAGAGAGGAACAGTGATGGGTGGATGATCGGTGGCTGTTAGCGAATTTGGCAATTTTATTATAGCAGGAAGCAAGCTGTTTTTTTTGAGAGGTCTGCAGATTAGTTAACAATGGAGCTCCATAGAGGAGGGAGGGGATAAGAAAGGAGGAAGCGAGAGTGATTTTGGAGGAGCTTGTAAGGTACTGATTCTGCCGGTAGAGCATACCTAGTTTTTGATGTTTTTTTTTAATATTCAGTTGTAGATGGGAATTGAAATTGAACTGACTGTCAATTTGTACACCAAGTAACTTGGTTTCAGACACCAGTTCCAAGGGTGTGTTATCTTGGCTTGTGATAGAGAAGGTGTTTGTGTCAATGTAAGTGGATTTAGAAGGGGTAAATACCATTAGCTTTGTTTTGGAGGCATTGAGGGCTAAGTGATTTATTTTCATCCAATGTTCTGTTATTGAAAAAGCTTCTTGAGTAAGTTTTTGAAGCAAGGAGGAAGAGGTGGCAGAGCAGATAATGGTAGAATCGTCTGCATATTGGATGATGTTAGCGAATGGAATGGATTTGTGGAAATCATTTATAAATATATTAAACAGAAGGGGACCAAGAATTGATCCTTGGGGAACTCCAGTGGGGGTATTAAGGAAAGAGGAAGTGGCTTTTTTCCATTTAACGGCTTGGTGTCTATTAGATAAATAGCTGGAGAACCAATTTATGGTGGAGGGAGAGATGTTAAGTTCTGAAAGTTTGGTTAAGAGCAGGCTGTGTGATATAGTGTCGAAGGCCTTAGAGAGGTCAAGTAGTAAGGTAGAGACAGTGTGGCCTGAGTCGCGAGCTCTATTAACAGTCTCAAGGAAGGACAGGAGGGCTGTCATAGTGCTATGGTTTGGCCTAAAACCATGTTGTGTAGGTGTTAGAGGGTTATTATCTAAGAGATGTGGTAAGAGTTGGATTTGGATACATTTTTCTAAAAGTTTGGAAATGGGGGACAGGATAGCAATAGGACGGAAGTTGTTGACATTACAATTGCTGCCTCCTTTATGCAGGGGGATGATGAAAGCTTTCTTCCAGAGTTCGGGCACTGTGCATTCATTGATGGAGCGGTTGATTAGGATGCTAATAGGATAGGCGATTGCTTCTGCAGCTATACTTAGGAAGTAGGAGGGAATGTTATCAGGTGCGTTAGTACATGGCTTTAGTTTCTGAAGGAGTTTCTTTATAGTGGAAGTGGATGTAGGTTTTAAAGAGAAAAGAGTAGAGAGGGGAGAGAGAGAGTTTGAGGATGATGTGGGTGATAAGGGGGTTAGAGAAGTGGATGAGGTGGAAGAGGGAAAGTAGGTAGATGAGAATGTGGGGGAAGAGGTAATGAGGAAGGGATGTTTGTGGTAGAGGGTGGGGGTGAATTAGATGTAGAGGTGGAGCATGAGAAGGAGGAGGTGAGTTTGCTAATAGATTCGATGAAAAAGGAGTTGAACTGTGTGGCTAAATCTGAGTCAGAGGTATTAGGGTCAGGGTTTGGGGTGTGTGGTTTGCTGGGGTTAAGGAGGGTTGAGATCCCCTTCCACAATCTTTGAGGATTAGTTTTATTATTGTTTTGGAGTGTATAGAAGTGTTGTTGTCTGTCAGAGATTATAAGCTTTTTTACTTTGTTACGTAGGTTTTTATAAGCAATATGGAGTTCTTGGGTCTTATTTCTCAGATAGAGTCCCCGTGCTTTGTTTCTAAGGCGCATGGTTGGTAGTGTGGTTTTGGTTAGCCAGGGGGCAGAATGAGGTTTTATTCTTTTAGTTCTCAGAGGGGCTTGGGAGTCAAGTATATCTAAGAATGTACGGTTAAAGTGGGCAACTGCATCATCTAATGGTAGTATTCTTAGATTGTTCCAGTTAATTGCTTTTAAAGATTGTAAGAAGGTTGATGGGTTAAAGTTTTTGTCATTGCGGGTGGTGATGTAGTTATGGGTGCGGTAGGAAATGCATGGGAGTCGGTGGGTGAAGATAGGCATATGATCACTAAGAGGGTCAGGAAGAATACCACTATCAGAATAATAGTGGGGATGTGACACTAGAATCCAGTCAAGAATGGTGCCAGAAGAGGGGTTTTTTGATGGGTGTGTTATAGAGTTGATTAGCTGTGAAAAGTTATATAGGTTGATATTGAGAGGGTTGGTTGGAGACTGGATGGAGGCCCAGTTGATATTAACATCACCTAGGATTATGGTTTCGTTGCTGATGTTATTTGAGAGCCATGAGAGGATATTTTCAAGTGTGGAAATATTATCCCCTGGGGGGATATAGAGGGATGCTAAACATGTGTTTGTGCTTGTTAACCTGTAGGAGAGCGAGGAGTAGTTCGGCGTTATTAAATTTAGGAATAGGTTTGTTGTAAGGAGTAATTAGCAAGGAAGAAGAATATAAGAGAGCTACTCCACCACCTTTTTTCTGGGTCCTGTCTTTTCTAATGATAGAATAGCTGGGTGGAGTTATTTCAGAGTCATTTATAGATGGTTTTAACCATGTTTCTGAAATGGATAGGATGTCGGGATTGTTATGCTTGAGCTATGCATGGAGGGTAGGGACTTTATTGACTATACTTTGTGAGTTTAGAGAAGTAAATAATAAAGGTTTGTGAGCAGAAGAGGAGGGACCTGGGTTGGGATGGATATCTCAGGATAAAAGATTGGTAATGAGATGGAAGACTGGGTTAGAGAGGTAGTTAAGAAGAATATGAAAGGGACTTGGATATGTTGTGTAGGTAAATGGATTTGTATTTGCTATGGGAATATGGTTCTTATGTGAGAAGAACACTTTGAATGAGAAGGTTAGGAGCTGAGTTATAGGATATAGATGGGGAGAGATATGATGGTGTGAGTGTGAGTGAGTGGGGTTCAGATGGTTTGTTGTATGATAGAGTAGTGAATGATTGGAAGTGCAGGGTTGGGTACGGTAATAAAGATATATCAGTTTAAGAGATAGTAATAGTAAAATAGTGAAGGATGAGGGTTTTAAAGGCATCTTGAAGAGGATTGTGTGGGGTTAAGGTATTGTAGTTGACTGATATATGTACTATGTTTGCTGTATAGATAGCCTGGAAGGTAGTGTTGGGTGTTGAGTTTGGGGTGTTGAAGCTGGATGGGTTAAATTATGTGGGTGGGAGTGTTGAATTAAAGTGTGGTAGCTGTAGGTGTGGTAATAGCTAGGTAATAGGCCAGTAGGGGGAGTGTCTAAGTGTTGGAGGTTGATTGGTGTAGGGAGGAAGTAGGTGTGGTTCCAAGAGGGATATAGCTAGAGGTGTTGGGGGCGGGTGGGATTTGGGGGCAGGGTAGGGGAGCAGAGTGAGCCCGAAGGGCAAACAGAGTGGGAAGACACCAGGAGAGGATCGAGAGCCAATCAGTGGAGCATAGGTTACAGGAGAGTAAGTAGTAGCAGGGTAAGTAAGGAATTCTATATGTAATATGGATGGGAAAGTAGGAATGAAGATATTAGCAGAGTAAAAGCAAGAAATGAGTGAGGGAAAAGTAGTGACAAAGGGGAGGGGACTCCCTCTAGTGGTCAATGCAGACAATGCACTAGGCCAACTAGGTAGGTCTAGGGGCTGAGTATGATAAAGTAAGGAAGAGCTGATGAAACCCAGGGAAGAGATGGGAGAGAAGTGGATGGGAGAAAAAGAGAAGTGTCTAGGCTGCTGGCTGTCCTGGCAGGGAGATAGCTTTCAAAACTAACAAACAGAGTTAGAAGCAGTGGAGGCCCAAGTAGTAACACACACACATACTTTCTTAGTATCCTCTGGGAGACTCTGTTCCAATGTCCAAAGTGGGGATTTGAGGCAGCAGAGCAGTATATTGCCTAAGCAAAATGTATGGATGAGGTAGGTGACCTTAGGCCAATAAATGTGTCCACCCAGGCAAGGTCCCAAGGGAAAACAGGGCAAAACAATTTCTTAGTATCCTCTGGGAGACTCTGTTCCAATGTCCAAAGTGGGGATTTGAGGCAGCAGAGCAGTATATTGCCTAAGCAAAATGTATGGATGAGGTAGGTGACCTTAGTCCAATAAATGTGTCCGCCCAGGCAAGGTCCCAAGGGAAAACAGGGCAAAACAATTTCTTATTCTCATTTGGATACTTGTTGCAATCACAAGTTACATATTATATTATGTTATTTTATATTATATTATATTATATTATATTACACTATAACATAGTATACTATAGTATTGTATATTAGTGGAGTGTAGGCAGGGACAACATTTTTAAGGGCAAGGATAAGCATGATATGTGTTTACTGACAACTGATTTTTGAGAAAGTCTAACTGGGTAGGTGCCCATTTTCAGTGGAGGCCCAGGCAGAAAAGTCCCACAGTATTACAAAAAGATTTTGAAAACAAAATTTTAAAAGCTACAAAAATCACACAAAACATCTTCAGTTTAAATAATTGTACCAAATTAGTCATAATGTGACATTATTTAAAACATATACTGCTTATATAACAATAATTTAACTAAATATTAGAGACATTTTAGACACTTTTTAGAAGTTAAAGGTAAACCATTATAATACATGAATGCATTGCAATATGAAGTGAGGAAAAAAAAGGTTATTTCATAAATAGATAATGTTAGGAAGTGGATGAAAAGGGGGGGTAAGGAGATGTAAGGTATGAATATAGAACTATTGTTATCATGGGGTTTAGCAAGAACAGAGACAGATTTTGGCTAAGATGTATTTCAGAATGGTTTCAAAAGACTGGAGGAAGGGTATTGATCTGATGAACATAGTTAAAGAGTTTCTGCCCTTAGCAACATAGTATAAATATACATCATGCCCTGCAGATTTGATAGGTTTGCGGACAGAACATTTTTTCCTCACTAGATCATAATGATCAAGTCCAAACATAGTTGCGCAGAATGGTATTTAGTGCAAGACAAGCAGATGCATTTGTGCTGCAACAACACAGGTAAGGCCTCATACCTTTATCACTCATTACAAAGTGGATTTGGCCTCCAGGAACAGAGCCTCCTTTGGGTCCACTGTTCTGAAGAATATTCTCCCTTGAGCTACCCAAGAAAGATGGTGCTAGGGATGTTGTCCCAACCAGTACAGAATGAAGGCAAGACAGGACAACATCACATAAAGAAGTTATGTACTCACCATAATGTACCATGTGAGTTGTCCATCTCTCCTTCATTGTTACGTCCTACCCTCATTCCTCCAACCTTTCGCTCCTGGAGAACCAAGTGGTTGTGATTGACACATAAGGTTCTCTTACCTTTCTTTATTGGTCTGTTAGACATGTAAATAGTTTTTTAGTTGTGTCTTTCGGCTTATCCTGGTTAGGGGTCGCCACAGAGGAACTCTGGTCCGCTAATGTTTGGTAGTGGATTTTTACATGCGAAGTTACCAGCCCTGATGCACAACATTCAATGAAGGCACGCCCATTCATGCATGCCTCCAGACAGAAGATGCTCTAGCTGAGAATCGAACGGGACAACATCTTGCTGTGAGGCGACAACGCTACCGCAGCACCACTATAGTTTTTTGGTAATAGATGTAATATCTGCAAACAAGATCTGGGTAGTCTTCCCTAAGCATGGTGAGATAGGGTTACAGCCACGAGCCAGTGGAAATCCTCAAGATTTTGTATAGGCCAAGTCGTTACCAATGATTAGTTCCGAACCCAACAGTACAGAATGAAGGCGAGATGGACAACTCACATGGAATGTTATGGTGAGTACATAACTTCTTTTTTTTTTAAGTTTGATTGGTTAATTTGGTCTGATGTGATGTGTTTGGTGTGCACTTGTTGTTTTTAGTTTTGATGAAGTTCCAATGTTAGGGGATGAAAGCACTCAACGTTTTAATTGAAGTTTTAGAAAGTATTGCTGGACTGTTTTTATTTCTTCCCACTACCACAGGTGTGTGTATTTATGCCAATATGGTGTAGTATGTTAGTAAACAGGTAGGTAAGGGTTGCATGAGGGGATATGTTAGTTGGGGATTAAACTACTTACAGTAGACCTCGGTGCATCAGATATATGAGGCCAGACCTGGGGGGGGGGTGAATTTGTGGTTTCCTATCTAATGATCAAGGTTTCTTTTGAATAGAGTCAGGGGGTAAACTTGGCTTCACATAGATGGGGAGCTTATTCCATAGCACAGAGATCCATTGAGTCACATTGTAGTCTCTCCAGGAAGTTCTATTTGTCACAAGTAAAGTTGAAGTGGATGGGCACATGCCAAAGGGGGCACTGTACTCAATAATGGGTATGATAAGGGCTGAGTATAGTGGTACTATAACTTCCCTAGACTTGGATGCCATACCTTTGCTTATGAGTTGGGTGACACAGAATGATTTTCTTACTAAGTGGCTAAGTGTTGGTCAAAGGCCAAACTACTGTCTATATATGTTCCCATATCCCTAACTATCTGGTCAATTAGGCAATGTAGCAACTGCCTCTTTACAAAGTTGAGAACTGGAATTGAATAAGCTACAGAATGAGAGTTTTGGGCCCAAACAGACTTGAGGAACTGGATATTTCTCATGTGAAATATGGCATGAGGAGTGATCGGGGGTACTGACTGCATTTTGAAAGCATTTATTTAAGTGTTTGCTGAAATAAAAAACATCATTCTTTTTGTTTGGTTTGTTGCTTCAGGTAGCTTTTAAATTGCCTTGCAGAATGGTGAATTAGCAGAGGACTTAGATGTGTGAGTTGTTAATTGTTATTCTGCACTTGAGAGCTTCTTTTGCTATGCTTTTACATTAAGAAATTCCAGGGTCATCCATCTTATGGCAGAAGGTGTTTACCTTATCTTGCTGAGTTGGGAAGCTCTCCATGGAGCTCAAAAGGTAGTTGTTTATTGGCCAGAGGGCACAGGAGTTAGTTTTCAGTTATTTTTTTCCTATTATAAATTAGGCACATTTGTGCAGATCTGTTCACTTCCACAAAGCTTAGCAGTGTTTTACAGGTGTTTCTACTGCATTTAGAGCCATCCAGACTGAGATAAGCATATTTTCTTTATTATTTGCCCTTGCCTTAGTCAGTGATTGCTGCTGAAATATTGCATTTTAAAAGCATTTTTTTACTTTTTGCTGAAAAAAGTCATCATTTCTTGTTTGTTTTCATGCTTCTGATGACTTCAGCTATGATGTGGGTATGTAAGGTTTAGCAGCTTGTCTACAACTCATTGCAGTATATGTTCTTAACCTTGAGCCAGGATCCACCACATAATACACGCAGGTCCCTCAATAACAGGTATAAATATGACTCTGTCATTGTACACGTGGGTGTGAATGACCTGAGATGTACCTCCCTGGACTACATGAAAAGAGACATGAAGGAGCGCCCGGATTATATAGCACAGGCGGGTATGACCTTAGCCCTGAGAAGCATCCTACCATCACCCAGAATTATACTACAGTATAAGAAAAAATTATTGATTTCAACAAATGACTAAGTTTCTGGTGTCACTCTAAGGGGATCCAGTATCTGTCTGGCTAGGACGACATGATTGTAGACCTCAATGCTTTGCCAGAGATGGTCTGCATCTGTCATCCCTGGGCTTTCAGATACTGGCCATGGCTCTTGCCACCCCTATAGTGCCTTTTTTAGGCAGTGTTCCAAACACTAAATTGCCACCATAACAGCTACATACAAATGCAATCTGAGGGTCATGCTGCTCAAAGCTAGAAGTCTAAATCTCAAAATGCACTCACTTGAAGCACTCCTTAAAATGGAGAACATTGACATTTGTGCTGTAACAGAGACCTGGTTCAAGGCAGCAGGAAGCACCCCTGCACTACCAGGCTATAACTCCTTCCACACCTTTCGGCCACAGATCTTGCACTGAATCTCCAAAGGCGGTGGTGTTTCCATATTCATAAAGGATGCACACACCTACAGACTGGTAGCCCAAAATTACGCATCAGAGATACAGTACTTCAGTTGCAGCTAACATTGGGTAAGACAGTGATTCAGGTCATAGCCTGCTATAGGTCCCCAACCATGTCCCAATACTCACACTCCACGCTCCTAAGCACCCTGGAGAATATTAGGGCCCACTCCAGCACTCTCATACTGGGTGACTGCAACTTCCCCTCCATTAACTGGGAAAGCTACTCATGTACCAATGCACTTGCCCAATGTTTCCTGGAATTCATTAATTCCACTGCCCTGGACCAGCTCATTCTTACCCCCATTAGAGATAGCAACATCCTTGACCTGGTCATTACTAACATGTGACCATTGCTCTACACCAACAGTCAACTCCTTCCTGGTTAGATCCGACAACAAACTAATCACCTTGGAAATCCACATCCTTACCACCCCACCCCCTGCAAAGGTAACCACCATGAAAAATTTCTCCAAAGCTAACTTTGGGCTCCTAAATACAAAGGTGGCTAGCTTCACAGCACCCATACAAATGGAAAATAGTTGTATGACTGCAGAATCATACACCAATGCACTGTATGAACATGTACACAAATGCATGGATCTTGCCATACCCAATAGAACCAAGAAACTCTCCTCCAAAAAAGGAGGCCAATCTGGTGGTCCCCTGGCATATATAAAATCTACAACAGACAGAGGAAATTGATGTGGAATAAGGTGAAGTCCCAAGACTGGAAAAAGTCCCTTAACAACCTCAACAAAAAGTTGAGATCCCTCATCAAATCCTCTAAAGCTAGCTATGAACACAGAATTGCAGCAGATAGTAAAGACAGTCACACGGCCTTCTATAGTTATATAAAGAATCTCCATGGCAATACCCAGATTTGCTCTGAACTACTGCACAGTGGTACGTCCTATACCCAGCTAACAAATATTGCCAATATACTGTTTGACAGATTCAGTGCCAACTTTACCACTCCTCCCCCAAAGGAGCAATCACAATACCAGTAGATTCCCAGGCACCCGGTATTACTGCTGCACAGGTTAAAACAGCACTGTCCAAAGCCAAGAATACAGCTTCTATGGGACCTGACAATATCCCTGGCTGTGTCCTACAAGAACTACAGAGTGAACTGGCACCTCATCTGTGTGCCCTGCTCAGTTACAGCCTCACCTCAGGCTTTGTCCCTACTGAATGGCGCACTGTTACAGTCATTCCTCTCCACAAAGGAGGGGCAATTACAGACCCTGGGAACTATTGCCCCATTAGCCTGATGAGTCTGATATGCAAAGCTGTGGAATGCATCATCATGGACCTAATGAACAGGGATATAGGGAATCATTAAACTCTGGATCCCACACAGTTTGGTTTTGTGAAGGGTAGGTCATGCCTTCTCAATTTATTTATTTTATTTTTATTTTATTTTACATTTGTTGACCGGGCTAGTCTAGCTGGATACATGTCCATTTTCAGTAGAGGCCCGGGGAGAAAAGCTCCTAAGAACAGAGGTAGATTAACAAAAACATCAGAAGTTCAAGTAATCAATATTACATTCATAGTCAAATATAACAAGTAAAAGGGTTATACAAATTATTTAAAGAGGTAAACAGACTTAGGTAGATGGACTAACATGGCTACATTGAGTAATCTCAATACTCAATACTTCTTTGAATCAGTCACCAGAGCTGTGGATGAAGGCAAGGTGATTCATACAGCCTACCTTGATCTGGCCAAGGCCTTTGATACCATTCCCCACTCAGGAATTATAGAAAACTCACTAAGCTAGACATCAACCCCTGTATCACTAGCTGGGTTTCAAACTGGCTCACAGACAGAACCCACTGTGTGAAAGTAGCTGACTCCAAGCCAGACTGACGACCAGTCATGAGTGGAGTCCCACAGGGTTTGGTCCTGGGTACTCTCCTGTTTGGTATCTACTTCTCTGAAGTCTAGGCCAACACGAAGGGACTCTGACTGGCAAAGATTGCAAATGATTGCAAGGTGGGTGCTATTATTAACTCTCCAAGTGATGCTGACATCCTACAAAAAGGTCTCACTGGGACCAATGACTGGTGTCAGAACCATGGCCTTAAGCTCAATGCCAAAAAAGGTGTCATCATCCCCTTTGGGAAAAATCTGGTTCCCATGAATAACCACATCAATGGTAGTCCACTGAACACAGAAGGTGTTATAAGAGATCTGGGAACACAGGTTGACAGCAACCTCTCTTTTGACCACCATATTGCCACTGTGGTCAGAAAGTCCTGTGTGGCACCTCTCATTACTAAGGGTTTTACATCCAGGAAGAAAGAGGTCATTGTCTCCCTCTACTCTTCCCACATTAGGCCAGTCATTGAGTACAATGCCCTATTTGGCATGTACCTCACTAGACACCTGCAACAACTGGAGAGGTCTCAAAAGTACCTCACAAAGAGGATCCTAGGCCTTAAACACTTGTCCTGTATGGACAGACTCAAAAAAAAAACTCCATTCTGTGTTTCATATTGCCTACTTAGAGGTGATCTCTGCTTGACTTATAAAGCCATGTCTGATCCAGCTCTGTTAGAAATGCTACATCTAAAGAAATCCCAATCCCTCCACACCACACACTCCAGAGACCTCAACCTCATTACCACATTCAACAGAACATACTGGAGAGACAGGTTCATAACTCAGAAACTGCCCATGCTGTGGAATAGACTTCCCTTACATGTCAAACAGAGTGCCTCACTGGCCCTCTTCAAGAGAAATCTTGATGAGTGGGTGGGAAATAGAAAATTCACCCGAGGGATCACTCCAGTGGCTGTACTCGACAGAGGCACTGGGAACTAAGGTCAGGTGGCAAGATGCCAGGGTAATCCTGTGGGCTAGGCTTGTAAAGGCTACAGGGCCATTGGCCTACTACACACCTATGAACTTGTGTGTGACTGTAATGTGAATTTTGAATGTCATGGATGACTTTACCAGTCCACTGGATTAGGTAAGCTGTTGGTGTATTTTCAGTATTTTTTTATTTTCTCCACTATAATGTGCTAATGGAATTGGTATATATAAGACATGGCATGGTGGAGGCAGTGGGAGCTTGGCACCTGCAAAAAAAGGTATAGTTTGTGTCTGAAACTATACTTTTTGCAATTCAATTTTCAGAAAAGCATAACTTCATCTTGTGCTTTGACTGAAAATGGGTAACCCAGACACTTCACTGTGATGGAAGACTGTGGGGCAAATTTAAGATACGTTTGAAGGGATTGAATTTCTCATCTTATGTGAATTCCTGAGATTTTCAGCAACAGAGCTGGATAATGCTGCTGGGTATGTGGAAGTTTTGCCTGTTTACCTGACTTGCTTATTTGTTTCCATCATTACAGTCACCAGCAGAAACCAAATGAAATACCACAATCCAAACCATTTCAAGTGCCTGACATAAGACCTCTGTAGTTTGTCCTGTGTAGAGAATACCATTTATTTTGTTTTATTTCAAAATGAAAATTGGTATATTTTTTAGAATGATTCTTTTGTATTTGATTTTTCTAAGTTAAAACAAGAAGGTCACCGAACTGGGTTGAAATGTAAGTCTGTTTGAGTACAAGATCCTTGTTGGCATGTGTATGCATGTGTGCTTGTGTTAAAGATATGAAGGGAAGGCTGTATGTGTATATGATGGTGACACTATTATGTATATTTGTGAGATATTCTGAAATGTTTGTACTTGTTTATGTACAAGTTTGGTAGTGAGTAAATGTGAGTTTAGCATCTTATTGTTGGATTTTCAGACATGAAGGTTATAGAATTGTCTCCTTTTCCCCATTTTTATACAATCTCAGAGTTAGTATATATTTAAGTTGTGGGGTGTGGGGATTAAATGGGGTGCTGTAGGGGTTTTGACCCCCGCAAAATCTTAATGGAAGATGTCAGGCAGCACGATATCAGGGTACTTCTATGGGCTAGGCTTGTAAAGGCTCCAGGGCCATTAGCCTAGGACACAACTATGAACCTATGTAGTTACACATATTAACTCCAACAGTGTCCAAACTAAAATGCACATAAAATTACATGCTGCATTTGACTAAACTTGCTGACTGTAGTACAAAGTGAAACAGAAACATGCACCAACAACATTTGTTTTTCAAAATGTTAAATTGACTAACAATGGTTCTGTCGTTTATCCATGGTATTAAACAAAACAGCAGAGGCAATTCCATAAAGTAATGTGATTTTTATTAAACAAGAAAAAAATATTTGCTTAGATACTTCTTTAGCATAGATAAGATAATAAAAGTAATGTATCTCATCAGTTCAGCTGCAGTTGCAAGGAGAATTCACATAACTTCCTCCTGAATGGATTCTTGGTCGAAAGCTTCCATGCCATTTTGGTTCTTCCAGCTTGTTGCTTCTTTCTTATATTACACTTACCAGAACCTCTGTTCAAGGCAGAAATGTCCCTGCATCAAGATGTCAACATTGCTAATTACCAGAGCCACAGCTCTTCTTTTAATACATTACACAATAAGATTATTAGTTTGTAATAGGACTTTCTTTGGCAACCTCTCTAACACAAACCCATTTATAAAACAGTTTACAACATATTTACAATATATTCGCCGTTTACAACAAAGTACTTTATGGTGCCACAACATTACTTTAGCATTCTGACACTCACAGGGCAAGTACCACTAGTACCATAACTACATGGACTAAAGGGGGCAGCTATCCTGGTTGTAAGATGTCACTGATCACAATCAGCAGTCAGTTCTCATTGATTGCCAGTGATTAAGCTCTGTCAAATGAATAGGTTTAGTAGATTAGAGTGATTAGACTGCAGTCTTTGCTGCTACAGTTTAGCAATTTAAGGGAGGCATTTTCATTTTTTTTTGGGTATTCAACTCAGTAAGTGTGGACTGCTCAGTGCACGAAATATGATTTGTATGAGTTTCAAGGCTATTTTAGCCTAATGACCTCATAGGCCTTGCCAGTAGTCACTGCCGTGCCTTATCTTTGATATAAGTGACCCTGTAGACAGTGTCCTTGCAGGAAGCTTTGGTACAGGTTGTATGTACAGAAAATGTGTGAATCATATGAACTGTCTGGTTGATACACAGACAAATTACATGTAATAGCCTGGGCATGATATGGAGTGAAAGCCCTTCCAATTAGTGTATTCTAGGCCATGGGTGATGCACAGACATATTGCATGTAATAGCCTGGGCATGATATGGAGTGAAAGCCCTTCCAATTAGTGTATTCCAGGCCATCTGCATCTGATTAATCCTTGATAGTAACATGGGTGCAAGTTATACTTCCTGGGATGTTAGAGAAATGGATGATGTCATAAAATAGCCCACGCACTGTTGGTTCTCACCTCACTGTTTTCTTGAGCAAACATTTATGCTCTTTCACATACTGTAGCATAATGTTTTGGAAATAGTATGGCTGTAATGAACCTAATATATCACCCCTAGCTTCATGCAATGTCTCTGTAGCTAAGACAATCAGTGCTACCCATACCATTGTATCCACATTATTGGGCACACCAGACAGCCATCATGATTTTGATTGTGGATGTGCAAGTTTGACTAGGTCCCTTACTGCATGCCTATCTACTGAGAAATGGTCCATGTCTTATCTGAATTTTGGGTGATAGTAGGACAGCTGCTGTCTGTTTCTCCTTCTGTATAGTGTAGGTAGTCATGACACACAGCATTGTGAACACAGGCTCTGACAGTGGCTCTCAACACAAGCTGCTGTACTATTACTGCTGCTATTCCTGTTATGGCTTCTGTCATGCACACCATAATTCTTGCAGTTCAGACTTGGTATGCACTGCTCTGCAGTACCAACTTTTTATATATTTTTGAAATGGTCCACCATTTGGTCTGCCATCTTGGATTCCTTCATTTTGATAGGACAGAATTAGTCCATGGACCATAATCACTTTGCCAATACTCACCTTCATAGGGTGTCACTTGTCAGCAAAATGCAAAACAGATCAGAAGTGTGATGGATTTGCAGGCACCCATCCAATCAGCATGGTTTGATTTAAAGGAATTGTGGTTATCACTGTTTTGTACATATAGAAAGATTGATGACTGTAGCATCCTAACCTGAAATGATGGGATGCACTGAGTAATAATAAATATGTCCATCTAGCTTGTCTTATTTCTTTGTTGATAGGGATGAAATGGTTCTAGTTTGGGGGTCTGTGAACCCATTGGATTTTTGGAAGTGTAGAAAACCAAAGGAGGTTAGGTCCTTGGCACAAAATACTACAGTATAGGGTGTGTATTGATAGCTGAGAGACTTTAGTTTAGCACCTTTTTGTTTCTTGTATTTGCAGTTAGAAATCTCTGGGCTTTTCTAGCTGTATGATGCATTTGGATAGATATATACTAATAGAGGCTTTATGTTTTTTTGGTTGGATCATGGCAAAGTGTAGTGAAATGAGAACTTTTTTGTCCTATATGAAATACACATTTAATGTTTAATTGGGCTATACAGAAGGATGTCCTGACTACTTTTACTATGTGGTGTTCAAAGGCTAGAGAGTAGTCTACAAAGGTACAGAGATCTGTCTCTGTCTAGAGTCATGTGTTGTCTATACTGTAGGTTGCTGCTGAGATTGATGCATTGATTGATGTATTTGTTGAGAGGGTAAAGTACTGATCCATGTGGAACATTTTGGGGCTCAGTCCAGTGTTTACAACCAGACATAGGTTCATAGGTTCGTAGGTTCGTACTAGGCTATCTGCCCTAAGGCATTTATAAGCCTAGCCAGAGTGTATGTGGCTTACACCACCCCTTAGGATGAGAATACTACACCCTTTTAGGGTTTAGTTTACCATGCCTCTGTCTAGTAGTGACACAGAGATGACCCCCGGGGTAAACCTACGATCTCCCATCCACTCGTCGAGATTTCTCTTGAATAGAGTCAGTGAGGGGCTCTGCCTAACATGGACTGGGATTCTGTAAAAAAGAAACACAACGGCAGAACTAAGAAGCAAAGGGAAGACCACTGGCTCAGCCTTCAACAACAATACAGCACCAAAAATTCCTTCTTGTAGGAGCAGAAGTCACTAAATATACTCCTTCACAAGGCTTGTGTCAGCAACAGCAGATAAACCAGCACGTGAACGTTTAAGACTGGAACAAAACTTCTTTATTCACAAGAAAAGTAGTAAACCCAAGCACTTTCGCCTGAGAATCTCAGGCTTTTTCACCTACTTTTCTTGTGAATAAAGAAGTTTTGTTCCAGTCTTAAATGTTCATGTGCTGGTTTATCTGCTGTTGCTGACACAAGCCTTGTGAAGGAGTATATTTAGTGACTTCTGCTCCTACAAGAAGGAATTTTTGGTGCTGTATTGTTGTTGAAGACTGGGATTCTGTTCCAGAGTGTAGGGAGCCTCTGGGCTATGAATCTGTCCCTCCAGCACGTCTTCTAATATCATCTGAAAAAGTTTTGACAACCTGCAGCTCTGCTTTCAGTTCCTCATCTGATGAGCTATACAGTTTTAAATCATCAACAAAGATAAGATGAGAAGTCATTAGACTTTGTTATTTTCTAGGAGCCAAATTGTAGCCATAGCCTAAGCTGTTAACTAAACAACTTAATGGGTTAATGGCAAGGCAGGATAGCAACGGTGACAGAGAGTCACTCTGGAATATCCCTCGTTGAATTTTTATCCCTGAGATAATAATCTGTCCTTTATCATAGCTTAATTGCAAAGTGGTCTGCCATTGTTTCTTGGTTACTTTAATGTAGTCAATCAGTGTAGAGTGTATCTTACACATTTTTAAGCACTCTTTTATCCTTGAATGTGGGATACTATCAAATGCTTTTTTTTAGTCAGTCCATGCCATTCTTAGATTATTCCCCTTTTTACAGTTCTCCACTATGACTTTATTTAATAAAAAATTATTCTTTGTTCCATATGACTTTCTTTTATTGCCCTTTTGTTCTACTGCCATAATTGATTTTTCTTCTAAATGACTATAAACTCTGTCAGCGTCTGTTCCTGCGTATAGTTTATACGTCGTCAGAAGGCAAGTTATTGGCCTATAATTTTTAGGGTAGCTTGCAGGTTCACTCTTAAGTAAGAGCATTGTTTTGCCTGTTGTTAGCCAGTGTGGTGTCTGTTTGGGGTGTGTATATAAATAGCTCTTCCTCATGGCTAAATCTTTGTGTAGACATGTTAATACTTTTAACCAAAAGTTAGGTACTGCATCTGTCCTGGGGTTTTCCAGTTAGAAGCTTTTCTTAACTTTGTTTCAATCTCTCTGGCTGTTACTTCATTCCATTTCATATCCTGTACCTTTAAACTTCTTATTCTTTTACTTCTATCTATTTAGCATATTTGCTGTGTTCCACAGGATCTTCATAGATACTTCTCCAAAATGTATATACTTCCTCTTTTTTTGGTGATCTTTCAATTCCTTTTACCCTATTTCCTAATTCTCTAGAAAACTTTTTTGGGTCCTCAATAAATTGCTTAATTTGTACTTTTCCCTTATATTTATCTGTGTATCTTCTAAGTTTTTCCACCTGTGATGAAATTTTTAGTTTGTTATTTGCAATAGTGCATGATAGATCCTGGTCTGTTCTAATACTGTGCATTGCTTTAATCACATCTAGCTTTCTCAGTATTTTTGTTGATCTGTTCCCTCTTCTATAGTCTTCTAACAGTGACACTTCTTGTCTTAATTACTTAGTTTTTTATCCATGACGGTATTCAATTTCTCCTTCCTTCCCCTCACTACCCTGTGTTCTTGTGGTATCACTTTACCAGTGATTAAGCAGCACAGTAATATAACCTGTTTACTTCTGTTATATCACGTGGATCTCTATGGACAGTCCTAATTACTGCATTCATTTGTTTTATTAGACTTCTTACTTTTTTGGGTTTTATTGACCTTCTGCAGTCTCTCTCTCTCATTGATCCCAATATATTTATCCATGTCTATTAAATCAAGTAACTTCTCTTAGCTCATTTTCTTCCAAACTGAGGGCACATCTCTTGATTTCTGTTTCCTGCTGGCATTCTATAGAAAGTTCTATAGCATCTTCCTCTGGCACCTTCTCTTCAGTTTCATCCTATGTCATATGTTTCTCTGTCATATGGGAACTCACTGGCCTATCACTCCTCAGCACTGACTGCATCAGAGTTTCGACAGTTTGCTGTTCCCTTCCTTGCTGTCTAGCTTCAAGTGAATGGTTATACTGCTTTCCTGTGGAAAGCTGCAAAATATCTTGATATAGCACCTGACCAATTGCTTCCTGTTCCACTGGTTTCTCCTTAATTTGGATATCCATCACTTTATCCTGTTGTGGTGTATTGGATTTTCTACACTGAATCCTTCTCTTTGAAGGTGCTCCATAACCTCAATTTCTGTTTCGTTGACTTCTCCATTACTAATCTCGTTTTATACTTTTCCTCTTTGTCTTTTCATTTTTTTGTATTGTAAAGTTTTCCATATCCGGATTCCTTTGCCTATATTTTTCTTCAAATATCTTTGGTGCTGCTCTTTTTGTATTGGTTAGTTTTGCTTTCTCCTTTGCATAAATATTACACCATATTAAATCTCTTTTCCTTTCCCATGTCCATATTTCTTCTTCAGATGTCTCCTAATCTTGCTTTTCCTTGCTCTGGGGACTCACTCCATCATGCTGTGATGTAGTCTGTGTTAGACCTTCTGCATTAAATCCTTCACTTCACAGGCACTCCATAAGTTCAACTTCTATTTATTTAATTTCTGCTTTACCAATCTTCTTTTCCACATTCCATCTTTGTGATATTCATATTTTATTGTGAAATTTTCCATATATGGATGCCTTTGTCTGTATTTCTCTTTGGGGCTGCCTTCTCTATATTAGTTAACTTGGTTTTCTCCTTTGCATAAATATTGCACCATATCAAATCTCTTTTTCTTTCCCATGTCCATATTTCTTTTTAATATTTTTCAGATATTTGTAGGTTTTGTTGTTTATATTTTCACACTTCCTCAGATGCTTCTTTTTCCATACAGATCAAAGTTTCTTGATCTATATACTGTTTTTCAAAAAATCTGTTGTATTAATGAACGCAAATTTTTATTTGAAGCTTCTGACAGTTTTTCCTGTGGAAGTATTTTTCTTACCTCTAATTTCTCTCTTAATTATTTTGTATATCGTGTGTCTGGAAATTCTGAGCTTTTTACATAATAGTAACAAGACATAATTTCTTTCTTATCCTCGATGGCCCACTCTATCATCTTTATGGCTCTTCTTTTGGCCAATCTATTTTTGTGGACTGCTACTTCCTTCTATAACAAGGGGGCCATCCTCCCCTGGGCCCAGCCTGGCCCCATTGTAGGAATGTTTCCATATTTTGAGGATTCTACACTGTAATTTTTTCCAGTCCTGGCACCAGTGTGCCTACCAGGTCTGGGTACTTTTTTATCCTGGGTCTTGTGCACCCAGCTATCTTTTTTTGTTTTTGTTTTTGACTTCTATCCATGAAATGTGCTATATAAATGCAGTTTACTTATCAGTGTCACCTTGGTGAGATTTTGTGAAAAACAGGGTTCACCTCACAAAGGTACTCACCAGGACTTGAGGATGAATTCAATTTCAGCACTACTACTACTCTCCTTTGCTTGCTGACTTTTCATCTCTCCATTAGGACTATGGTCTTGCCCTTTAATTTCTCCAAATCTTTTGGGTTTCTAATACAGTGACTGGAGTGGGCCCCATTCCTAGGTCAAAGTACAATTAAAGTTTATGAAATTAATATTGTTTCACTTTTTGATATCAGCCAAAAGTGCTCTTTGCAGCACCCACAACGTGCCCAATAATGACTCCTTCTGCAATTCGTACTGAGTTACATGTATTGGTAATGTATCTAAATAGGATGGTAAACTCTTCTTTATAAGATCCATTGCTCCTACTACTATTGGGATTATCTGGGTATCTTTCTTCCACATTGCTATCATTTCTGCTTGCAAATCCTGATATTTTATGACTTTGTGTGTCTCTGTATGCAGGACACTGTAATCACTAGGTATGGAGATTTCAATGATCAATGCTACTTTTCTCTTTTCTTGGACCACTATATCCAGTTTTCTAGCATCTATCTTTTGAACTGTTGGTAATGGATGATCCCATGTGATGTAGACTTCATCATTTTCTATGATGCTTTGTGGCTCAGGTTTCCAGTGTTTTTCAGCCACTGTAGTACCATAATGTTTGCACAATCCCCAGTGCAGCAGTCTTGCCACATTTTTATGTCTTTCAGTATACAGTCCTTCTGCCATTAGTATGTCACAACCAGCAGTAAGGTGTGTGACTGTCTCCAATTTGGTTTTACAAAACCTACATTTGTCTGTCTCTCCCACATGTTCAGTGGACTTTGTAAACCAGCATGTAGGTAGCCTACTATGTTGGGCCATCAATATTAATCTTTCATCTCTTGTTTTGAATTAGCCTCTCCTTAACCATTCCTGAGTTTGTTCCTGATCACCATGAAGTTCTTTCAGAAGTTTTCTAAACTTGCAACTATATTTATGCATTTTCCACATTTCTTGCCTTCTCGTCTGGTCCTTCACCTTATATTCTTTCTTTTATTTTTTTTGGCACATTCAGTTGCTGCCTGATTTTTATCTACTTCGGGTTTGATTTCCATTCCTACTTGATGCTTATATGCTTCTGCTAGGTTAAGCAGAGAAGTCATCTTAGATTTATTCTCCTCATGTTTCAAAACTTTCACTATGTTTGGGTCTTGTGAGGTCAGCAGATATGTATGGAGTCTCACGATTGCAGATCTATACATGTAATCAATTTCAAGGAGGCCCATCTATCCTTCAGAATGGGGTATATATAATCTCGGTATGCACTAATTTTTATAGATAATTTGGTGGGCATAAAGCATCCTTCTTGTTTTAATAACTAATTTATCCAACACATTTTGGGGCCAATCAGTCACTCCAAAACTGTAAGTTAGGACAGGGAGAGTGGATTGATGTATAGCTTGGATTTTGTTCCTAGATGTCAATGCTGTTTTCAAGATTATTTTAAGTCTTCTAAAGTATTCCTTACTAAGTTGTATTTGCATTTGTTCATGTTTTATTGCTGATACTTCATCAGTTCCCAAGTATTTATAAACTACCTCTTACTCAAGTTCTTTTAGATCACATTCTTGTCCCAAAACTGATATTTTCTTGGTGCTGTAGTTTTCCTGCTTTAAAGGTTGCCTTTACACATTTGTCAAGGCCAAATGACATTCTGATATCATCTGAAAAAAATGAAGTTCTTTGTCGCTATGGTAGGATTGATGGACCCTTTTGACTCATTCAATGTCCTTTCAGATCTGCATAACAAATCTATGGAGACGAGACTTAATTTGGTGATGAAGCCAGAGACAGACCTTTGGAGTCGCTCTTTCTCCCCCTCAGTCCAAGGCCATAGTGACCACGGATGCCTCCCTGATGAGGTGGGGGGGCATTTCCAGGGAAAGACAGTCCAAGGCACTTGGTCACCTGTGGAGGCCAACCTGCATATCAGTGTTCTAGAACTGAGGGCAGTGCTTCTGGCATTGCAAGCATTCCAACCTGCCCTTTAGTCAGGGATAATTGCTATCCAGTCCGACAACATGTCCATAGTCTGGTATATCAACAAGCAAGTGGGAACCAAGTCCTACCCACTGTGTTGAGAGGCCATGAGAGTTTGGCATTGGGCGACAGCTTACAACCGCTTTCTTATAGCAATGCACATTCCCAAGGATTCCAATGTAATTGCGGACAAACTAAGCAGATACATTCTCCTGCTTAATGAGTGGTTCCTCAATCCTACCATAGAGACAAAGATCTTCAGTTGCTGGAGCCAGCCTTGCTATGACCTATTCGCATCCCTCGCAAACCACAAATGCAGTAACTATTTTGCCCTAATTCCCCTGCAGGGGGAGTCCCTGAGGGAAGCTCACAATTGGCCCAAGAGACTTCTTTATACCTTCCCTTGTTCTGACCCCACAATTTATAAAGAAGGCTCTTCGGCTGAGAAGCAAAGTAATCCTCATTGCATCCTATTGGCCCCGACAAGTTTGGTTTCCCTTTCTCTGGCCTCATCTAGTACATCAACCATGGATTCTGGATCCAACTCCGGAATTGCTATCGCACCCTCAAGGGTTGATACATCCAAACATATCAAGCCTGAAGCTGACAGCTTGGTTCCTCCACTTCCAGTAATTGCCAGGCAAAATAACCTATCTTCCCCTGTACATCACATTCTTCTTCCCATAAACAATCCACCAGGAAAAGTTATCTGAACAAGTGCAGAAGATTCATAATCTGTTCTCAAGAGAAGGAATAGATCCTTTTTCAGCTCCTCTTACTTCAGTACTGAACTATTTCTCAAACCTTCTCCATTCAGGGGCTGCAGCTTCAATGACACAAGTACACCTGCAGCTATTTCTAAGTACCACAATGTCTTTCAGGACTCCTTCTTAATCTCTCACCATCTCTGTAAAATCTTTCTGAAAGCTGTCACACACATTAGACCACCCTTCAAAGAACCAATCAAGCCTTGGAACTTGACACTAGTTCTACAATTCTTGACTTCTTTTGAACCTGCTGCCTCTACTGATATAAAATTTTTATTCTGGCCTGGAAAGCTTTATTCTTGGTAGCTATTACCTCAGCAAGACGAATACCTAAACTACAAGCCCTATGCATAAAACGTCCTTGCATGGCTTTCCATAAGGACAGAGTATCACTCCGGGCCAACCCTACCTTTTTACCCAAAGTTGTTTCCAATTTGACTGTCAAGTAAACAATTGATCTGCCAGTTTTCTTTCCAAACTTTGCTAACAAAGGGGAATATTCACTTCATTTGCTGGGTGTGCATAGACAGTTGAGATTTTACTTGGACAAGACTAAATCACAACGGAAGTCTGACCAATTATTCGTATCATTCACAGCCCAAAAATGGGAAATTCTGTTTCCAAAGTCACTTTATCTAAATGGTCGAGAAACTGCATTTGCTTTATCTATCAACAAAACAAACCTCTTCTACCATCTGAGGTCAAAGCGCATTCAACCAGATCAGTCCCAACATCCGTTGCCTTCCTTTCATGCAAGAGCTTCCATGGATGACATTTGTGCAGCAGCAACATGGGCCACAATTCATACCTTTATCACTCATTACAAATTGGATTTGGTCTCAAGGGGGAGAGCTTCCTTTGGTTTAATGGTGCTCAGAAATATTCTTCCATAGGGCCTCCCACAAAATGAAGTAGCTAGGGAATCTGTCCCATCAGTAAGGAATGAAAGAAGATTAACAACATCAGATAAAGCAGTTATGTTCTTACCATAATGTTCCATCTGTGTTGTTGTTCTTCATTCACTCATTACTTCCCACCCACCATCCCCCTCCAAAAGACTCCTGGCAGTTCAGATTTGGTCCTACCTTATAATAGAGATTTGCTCAGATAAAGCCTCTGCTTTTTCTCCTCCTGTATTATGGGCAAACTCGATCTGAGGTGATAGAGAGAGGGGCACTATGAGTAAGTTTAGCTTGAGAGTTTTTTGGCTGGCGTGAGCTTGGTATAACGGCCAACTCGGTTCCGAGGATAGAACCAATACCCCATCAGTAATGAATGAAGATCATATGCATAATAGTATCCTTTGGGAAGTCATCCATCCCTGGTAACTATCACATTGACAGCACAACCCTTAGAGTTGACCCAGTAGTCAAGGACTTAGGGGGACACATAGATAGTAATCAAGCATATGACCATCATGTGTCTACAGTGGTGAGGAAATCATTCTATGTTGTGCAACTTGCAAACAAAGGCATGGCATCTACGACCAAGGAAGTCATTGTTCCATTGTATTCGGCATTCATCAGACCTATCATTGAGTACAATGCCCCCTTTGGTATGTACCCAACCAGGCATATTCAACAACTGGAATGTCCACAGAGGTTCCTCACTAAAAGAATACAGAGCATAAGTAATATGTCCTATGCAGACCACCTCAAGGCCCTATCCCTGTATTCCATCTCCTACAGGCTTTTGAGGGGAGATCTATGCCTGGCATACAAGGCATTGTCAGACCCCACTCTGATGGACCTCCTGCATATCCACAAAACAAACAGTACCAGAATTATCCACTTTAGTAAAGCCCATGGTTCCCTATGCAGCAATGGCATCTCTGAAGTTGCCTCCCACAGAAAGGTTGGTAATCACTACATTTTGGCACAGCTGGACTTTCCCAGTAAATTAATTTTAATAAATAATAGAGAAGCTGGCAACATCACTCAGGGCATTTTGAAGTAGCACATATAAAGCCACAGTATTTACAGACTCTGGGGCTCTGTCATAGAAGCTAAGACCACCTGAATCAATGTGAATGACTAAAAAATATTTTTGACAACTACAAGTGTATACCATGTTTTCCCTGTTTGTGAGTCCACCACTGAAGTGGGTGCCCATTATGTGATAAAGGCTGGTAAAATGGTAGGGTACATAGAGCAGGCATTACCAAAAGAAACCAAGAAGTTATCTTTCTGTACAGACAGTTATTCAAGCCACACAGGGCACTCTCTATTTCTTCCCTCTCATTACTTTATGAATATACAGTGGATTGTTCTGCCTTACTAGAAGTGCACAATCAGCATAAAAGCATGCATTCACAGACCCCAGGAGTATAACCTCTATAGTCTTGAGAAAATAGGTGGGGCTACATGATGCAACAGTTACACTGTTGCACTGGCATGACTAGAGTAGTACCATAAAGAAAAATGCATGCAGTTTTATTGTGCAGGGTACTGTCACCAGGAATAACACAAATGCTATCACTCCTAAACAGTGATGTGTGTGTAGCCTAATCAATGAAATACTACATGCAGAAGCAGTGTCACCTATGAAAGAGATATTGGACTGAAATTGGGTAGCAAGTATGAGAGGTTGGTTTTAAACATGCTGGCTGTGCATGAACTGGACCATAGTGGCAGCTTTGGAAATGAGCCAATCTGCATGGCCACTTTATTATCTATCATCAAAGTATATTGTTTTGTATTGTTTTACTGTACTTACAGTTTCACTACATGGCAGCTGTATTCTAGTTATACTTTCACTGCATAGGAAACCTTATAGCTTTATTGTTTAGTTGAAATACGTTAGTTCCAGCTTAACTTTAGTTTGAGTAATACATTATTAAGTATTTTCCATTGTCATTGTATCTGCCCCATCAATACCAGCAGCACTGTATACTTTCTGCACTGGGTCTGTTGTATCAGTTTTATTTGACTGTGACCATGATTTCCATATATACAGATTTCCATGTTCCACCAGTTTGCTTCATGCCTGCTCTGTTTATGCTTCATTCCATTAGAAGATCATAGGATCATCTAAAGAAATACAGGAGAATCTCTCTATACAGTCATTGATACTAACATAGGAATGGACCAGTACTTGATTATATATCACTGCAAGTTGATAGTAAATATGCTATGGCCCAATATCTCTGATATACAGTGACAGTCAGTAATGCCCATACCAACACATCCTCCACATAACCTAAAAAAATTCCCAGCTAACATACCTCTCCTAATAAATGTCCATGATTCACAAGGACACAATTGGAATGGGTTGCATGACTAGGCTTATTAAGGCCTTGGTGGTTGTTAGCCTATTATATACCTATGAACCTTTGAAGCTGAACTCCCATAATAAACCAGTTGTAAGTCCAGTGCTAACCCCCATTTTCATTCTCTTTGGATTGAAGTTATTCTTTTTAGGCCTGATAGGGCTGCCAGCTTATTAGGACATCATCATTTGAGAAATTCTCAGCTCCCAATAAGCTTATATGGTACTGTTAGCTACTTGACTAAAGTCCACGTAGCCTATGCCAACTATCTCTTGCAGTCATCTGACCAAAGAATGTTCTCATTTTATCCACGCTGTCCTACACAAGGAGTTCCTTTGCATCTCTGAAAAAAATCTCACATTCATGCATGGCAATCAGTACCTGAAAAGTAACACAACCTTGAAAGAGAAACAATGACAGCAGTGGTTACTTTTAGCAACAAAGGGCACGGGCAGCATAGTGGGCTCTCATAACGTGGTTCCCTTCCCCACAAATGGTGCAACCCTGGAGGATATTCACATTAGTCAGAGGGATTTGTGGGGTGCAGTCACCCACAACACCTAAGACAACCTTTACAGAATAATTTGAGTCATGGGAGTTATTCATAAAGACAAAGTATGTCAAGGAGTTAACACTTGACTAATACAAATAACTAATACTAAAGAACATTAACATACAGGTAAAAGACTACCCTTGCCCCTCACTATTTTAAGCTTCCTCTTCCAAGGCTACATAGTTTTTTGGGACAAGCATATGGGTACTTGCCATAAACTCTGAAGTTGTGCGAGTTCAGAGTGGGCTTATTCAAGTAGTAGGACTGTGGGTAGAACAGTCCCTACATGGGGTGCATCAGTACTGGTGAGATGCGTTACTGTTCTTTCTTTCTTTTTATTTGTCAGGTTATTTCACATTTATTTTTTTATATCACTTTTCAACAGCTTGCAGGTGCCCTTTGTGTTTGGTATGTTATTTTTCAATGACGCGAGTCAGGATTCTAAAACATCCTTTTATAATTCTATTGCAAACCCTGATTCCATTGGGTATGGTGTTTGTTAGACAGGAGCAATGCATTTCATCCACTTTCTGAAAATCTGTAGTGATGGCATATGATTTGTAATGCAATGTGGTAAGTTGCACAAAAAGCAGAAAAGAAAAAAATACTGTGCCTATTAAAACAGCTTTAGGAGAGTTCAGAGTTTACAGTACTCTTGAATAAGCTCACTAAAATTCTTTCTGGGTGGTACCCATGCTGAACGGTTTTACAGATGACCTCCCTGAAGCACTGTTTATACATAAGGACCAGGGTTAATTCTTTCTCAATGTAGAACAATAGCCTGTCACATGCCTACTAGCACATCAACAAGCAGTAAAATCCATTACATCTTTTTCCATTAGATGTACACCCAAACAACTGTGCTGCAGAAAATATTCAAAAAAAAAAAAATCACATTTGTGCCTCCAAAGTGAAAGATGGAAAAAAAAAAAACAGTAGCTTATATAAGCACTTCTTCCCTACATTTCAAAGTGTAGTGATATGGTTTTACTATCAGCATGGGGCTGTAAATAAAAGAGCACACAGAGGAAACTGTTAGCATTTCCTGAAGTGTTAAACTACCCTTCCCCCAAGGTACTGAAACCTGAGCCCTCAGACTAAAAACTGCCTAAATGTAAACAATAGGATCACCTGACCTACCAGCTTAATCAAAACAATGAGAGCTGCAGGGAATCTTGACACTCTCCCTTTAAAATGGCAGAGGACTTAATTACATTGATTAGAGGTTCCTTGCCCCCTCCTGATAAGAGGCCTAGGGTTGATCCAGAGTTGGGGAGTTTTGATCAAGCTTCGGATGTGTCAGAGTCTTCGGCCGAAGACTTGCAGGAGTATTCTCCTTATTCTGATTCTGATGTGGATGATTCTACTCCTTCTGCTTCTCCTCCAGAGGATTTTTCATTTTCAGAGACCCTTCATTCCATGAGGGAGCATTTTAAGTGGGAAGGTCAGGATTTCTCTGATTCCAGGAAAAGGCTTAGGGAATTTTTGCTTTTACCCCAGCATAGGCCTTTAGCTATACCACCTGTTCTGGATGTTGTGGAAGATGTGTTTGCAGAGGCTTCACTTAATCCTGATTCTTTGCCTCCTGCTCCTGTTAAGCCGGACAGGTATTATAGGGTCCCTGAGGCTCATAAATTTCTTTAAGAGTCCTAGGGCGGACCCAGAAACAGTCAGGGACCTAAGGGGGTTAAGGCCTCTGTGGTTAAAAATCCGGTCCCTCCAGATAAAGAGGCCAGAGCTTTGGATAGATGGGGAAAGAAAATTTATACTTCTTCCACCTTCGCTATGAGGGCTTTGAATTGCCAGTTTCACATGTTAAAATATCAAAATTATCTTCTTGCTCAATTGAAGTCTAAGGTAGATGCTCTGGCGGAAGGCATTGAGTGTAAGGAATTACAAGATTTGGTGCATGTCTCTGAACAGGTGGGCAAGCATTCTTTACAATGTGGTTTTGATGCTGTACAGGCCTCGTCTAGGGTGGCTGCCACTGGGTCAGTTCTTCGCAGGCACGCCTGGCTGAGGGATCAGAATTTATCAGAACATGTTAACGCAAGGATTTTGGATGCACCTTTACAGTCTGATGTGTTGTTTGGTGCACCTGTGGAGTCTGTCTTGAAGAAAATGGAAGATAAGGCTAAGTCTATGCAGACTGTTAAAGATTTTTTGCAAGTTCAGCCTCCGAAATTTAGTAGGAATTGGCCTGCTAAGGGGTGGACGTACCCTTCTTATGATCAGTCTAGGGGTAGATCTGGACGTGGTAGAGGCAGAGCTCAGAGCTCCTTCAGGCCTAGAACAAGGAGTTCACCTGCACAATCTTCGGGGGAGGGCAGGGGCCAGTCCTTTCGTAAACAGGCCCAATGACCTACCTTTTCAGCTGCCAGATCCTTCTTACCTGGCAGCACCTTTGGGGGGAAGGTTGGCACTCTTCAAGGAAAATTGGAGTCTGGTTACCCAAGACAGATGGGTATTGGATATCATACACCAAGGTTACAGGTTTTATTTCCATACCTTGCCTCCTTTCAAAGGCATGCCGGACGTTCTTCCTCAGCAAAGACTAGAGGCTCACAAACAAATTTCTCTGTTGCTTCAAATAGGAGCCATACAACCGGTCCCTCTGCCAGAAGTGGGCCTAGGATTTTATTCTCGCCTGTTCCTAGTACCAAAGAAGGGGAACACTTGGAGACCAATTTTAGATTTGTCTATCCTCAACACTTATCTGGACATTTCCAAGTTCAAAATGTTGACTCTACAACAGCTTTTACCTCTACTGGGCAAAGATCACTGGATGGTGACTCTGGATCTCAAGGAAGCTTACCTTCATGTTCCTATCAGGCAATGTTGCAGGAAGTATCTGCGTTTCAGAGCTGGGACTTCTCATTATCAATTCTCTGCATTGCCCTTTGGCTTATCTACTGCGCCCAGAGTGTTCACGAAAGTTCTGGCTCCAATGATAGCTTTCTTCAGGCTAAGAGGTATACAGATCTATCCTTATTTGGACGATTGCCTGATTCTGGCCAAAGAAAGGGATGAACTTCTTCATCATCTACAGTATGTGATAGCAGTGCTAAGATGCCTGGGGTATTCTGTGAACGAAATAAAGTCCAGTCTAGTACCCTCTCAGGACATGTGCTTTCTGGGTGTGAGACTGAATACAGCATCCCAGATGGCCTTTTTGACCCCGGACAAACAAAAGAATCTTTCTCTGTACTTCCGTCAATTGTCTCATCAGTCCAGGCTGACTGCAAGGACAGTCCTTCAAGCCTTGGGGTTCATGGCATCTTGTATTCTGGTGCTTCCCAATGCCAAACTGCATATGAGGAAGCTACAATGGTATCTCAAATATGTATGGACACAGCACTGCCAAGATATGGACACTGTCATTCAAATAATACCTTGCATTCAAAAGGAATTTTTGTGGTGGGCTCAGGAATGTCACCTAAACAAGGGACTCTCTGTGACCCGGCCAGAGGCGAGTCAGATTCTAACGACAGATGCCTCGGACATAGCTTGGGGAGCTCATCTAAATGGAAAATGGGTACAAGACACGTGGCCTGCCAGACTTCAACATCTACATATCAACTTGAAGGAGATGTTAGCAGTCCAATTTGCATTGATAGCTTTCAAGGATTTACTTCTTCCAGGGCAGGTGTTGATTCTAACAGACAACACAACTGTCATGTGGTACATCAACAAGCAAGGGGGGACGCATTCTTACCCTCTATGCAGGCAAGCAATGATTTTGTGGGAGACTGCTTTCAGTTTACAGCTGAATCTTCAGGCAAGGTTTCTGCCGGGAGCACAGAACTCCTTAGCAGATGTGTTAAGCAGACGAATTATGGATCCCCACGAGTGGAAATTGGATCCTCATGTATTTCAGCAATTGACAGTGTTATGGGGAACTCCAGACATAGATCTGTTTGCTTCTCCTCTGAACCACCAGCTGCCAAAGTTTTGCACAAAAAGGTTTCATCCCACAGCTTGGAAAGTGGATGCTCTTTCATTCAATTGGAGCAAGCTTCATGTGTATGCCTTTCCACCTCCTGCCTCTCCTCCCAAAGGTACTTCTAAAGGTCAGACAGGACAAGCCAAAGATGATTCTAATAGCTCCAGATTGGCCTCGACAGCACTGGTACCCACTACTGAGAAGTCTGGTACAGGAACCTCCATGGCCTTTGCCTTCGATTCCACATCTACTGTCTCAGGAGGACAGTCATTTACTCAATGTCAAACTTCACTCTCTTCACCTAACGGCCTGGCATATTCAGTTTTAAACCCTGGAGGGTTTCAGCTTTCACAACAAGTTTTGAATGTTATTTTGGAGGCCAGAAGGCCTAGTACAAGGAAAGTGTACGCAGACAAATGGAAGAGATTTTTATTTTGGAGTGCAGCAAAGGAATTTGATGTTTCTAAACCTAATGTAAGTGTGGCCCTTCAATATCTTGCTGAGTTACTGGACAAAGGTTTGTCCTTCTCTTCTATTAAGGTTCATGCTGCAGCGATTTCTGCACATTGACTGTGACCCTCCTTTGTTTTCTCATCCTTTGTTTAAGCAGTTCCTTAGAGGGGCGAAGAATTTAAGACCCCCACGTAGAGCTCCTACTCCTGCTTGGGATCTCAATTTTGTGTTGGAGAAACTTACTCTACAACCTTTTGAGCCTGCAGCTACTGCTGAGTTGAAATATTTATCTTGGAAGACTGCTTTTTTGTTGGCCATTACCTCTGCGAGAAGGGTTTCTGAATTACAGGCCCTTATGGCAGTTGAGCCTTTCTTAATTTTCCATAAGGATAGGATATCTTTACGTACTAATCCTTCCTTTATGCCTAAAGTGGTTTCTAGTGTGGCTTTAAACCAAACTATTCATTTACCTACTTTTTATGCAAACCCCCAAAACAAAGGGGAAAAGATTTTGCACACTTTGGATATACACAGGCAGTTGCGTTATTATTTGAGCAGAACTAAAGGGTTCAGGCAGTCTCAGCGGTTATTTGTTTCATTTGCTTTGGGTTCTCAGGGCAAGCCTGTGACAAAACAAACTATTTCTAAGTGGATTGGGTTTTGTATTGCTTTCTGTTATTCCCATCATGGTAAGGAGATTCCAGCTGGGATTAGGCCTCATTCCACTAGGGCTACTGCCACTTCTACAGCTTTTTTACGGGGGGTGGCAACTAAGGATATTTTGGAGGCAGCTACTTGGAGTTCAGTGCATACCTTCTCTAAGCATTACCACCTTCCACTTTACTCTAGATCTAGGGCTGGTTTTGCCACTGCAATTTTACAGGGCATTTTGACAGCTCCTCCTGCTTTATAGCTTTGCCATCCTCCCTTTTCTCTGCTTTGGGATTCTACCCAAGTGTAAGGACTGCAGCAATGTGAGATGAAGAACATAGTACAGTTTTGTACCTACCATAAATGTAGATGTTCGAAGATCTACATTGCTGCAGTCCAATTTACCCTCCCTCCTTCCCCTCTATAGTTAGAGGCAGTTTTGTGGTTTGAGTTGTGGCTACTGTACATATTGTATATAGTGTACTTATGCTTAGTGCAAGGGTGGTTGGTTGTTTGTTGTTGTTGGCTTTTGGTTTTGACCTTTCCTTTTAGGGTCTTCTGACATCTGGGGCAAGAAAAGACTGAGGATATGACGTCGGTCATGCGCATTTGTACCCTGACGTCCTGATGCCAGTCTAATGTGCCGTGACCGACGTCAGCCTAATACTTTGATATTCGGGCCGACCGAGGACAGCGGACTACCCCAAGTGTAAGGACTGCAGCAATGTAGATCTTCGAACATCTACATTTATGGTAGGTACAAAACTGTACTTTTCCACTTCCACGGCCTTTCAGGCTAGGTTATCCATGGATGATATATTTGCAGCTGCAACATGGGATTCTCCTCATATGTTTGTTTCCCATTACAAATTGGATGTGGTGTCCAGGAGCAGGTCATCTTTTGGCTCCACAGTACTCTGGAGTATTTTCCATTGAGCCACCCAGGGTGTAGGTGCTAGGGACGTTGTCCCACAAGTGAAGAATGTAGACGAGATAGGACTACATAACATCAATTAGTTATGTACTCCCCGTAACGCTAGATGTATGTAGTCCATCTCGCCTCACATTCTTCATTTACCCACCCACCGTTCCCCCACGCCTGGAGGATTTGGAGGATCCCCTGGTATACCTCATGTCCCTAGTCCCTTTGGACAATTTGTTGGACCTCGTTGTCATGAGTATGTGTGTGTGTTTGGGCGATAAGATTTTTCTGTTGGCAGCAAACTATATCTGGGGATGTGGAGCAGTGTATTGTGGGATACCATCTTAGCCCAGCCAATCGAAGACTTTCGAGCTAGTAAATAGGCAGAGTCGGAGCAGACATTCGGCTCCGAACCCACAAGTGAATGTGTGGCGAGATGGACTACATACAGCTAGCGTTATGGTGAGTACATAACTAATTGTTTCTGTAACTTTGATGCTGTAAAGGGATGGTGGTAAGGAGGAGAGATGTTCATGTTTGGAAGGAGTCCCCTTCCATAAAAACTTCGTCCAGCTGCCCTTGAATGGGTTCCTTCTGTTTTGTGTCTCTTAGCACCACTGAACCCTGCTTGAGACTCCCCAGGTTTAATTTTCACTAGAAACAAATCCAGTGATGCATGGTTTTGCCTGCAGTTCAAGTTGCCTCTAAAGTGGGGCATTGTTTGGTCATTGAACAGATTAACATTGTGGCTTGTTAGAGCTTTATCAGGGTGATATTCTTCCACCCTTGTTGCTCACATTTCCTTGATTTAATGAACTGGGGACATTCTTCCTTACCACCTTCTCACCTGAAGACAGTTCCTCGGCCAGTATCTGTTGCTGCTCCCTCTGAAGGTCCTGCAACTCCCCCGCGCTGCACTCTTTTTTTTTTTTTTTTTTTTTTTTATTTCCTTCAACTAACTCCTCCATATAATCAGCATTGACCTCCAGGCCTATGGACTGCTCTATAGTCTCAAATTCCTCAATATCTGTAGACCTAGGCTCAGTCTCCGAGCCTTCAAAGTCCCTCTGAGCTACAGCTTCTCATCACAGTTTCTTCCAGGCAAAGTTCAGGGTCCTGTGAGACTTCCCCTCCCCTCAAGCCTTATCCTCCACTGCCTAAATCTTCCAGGCAGAGTTCAGGGTCCTGTGAGAGACTTCCCCTCCACTGCCTAAATCTTAACTGATATCAAAATGTTTTTTCCGGAATTCTCTCAAGGTCATCTCTGTATCGGAGGTCACTTTAAAGCACCTCTGGAAAAGTGCCTTTGTGTACATTTTTTTAATTGGAGATGACCTGCTGGTCCATGGACTGGATCAGAAGAGTTGTGTTAGGGGGCAAGAACCTTACTGTGATTAAGTTGTCCTCCAAGTTTGGATGGTGAACAGGAGCATCGTCCAAAACAAGCAGAGCCTTCAGAGGCAAATCTTTCTCCAGTAAGTATTTTTTTTACAGATGGGCCAGACATTACATTCATCCACTCCATGAAGAAGTACCTGGTGATGCAAGCTTTACTGTTGGCTATCCACATCGCATACAACTTGCTTTTGATCCCATTATTCTTAAATTTGTGATTTTTCACTGTGGTAGACTAGCAAAGGCTTACGTTTTAAATCCCCACTTGCATCCCCACACAACCGAGTTAGCCTGTCCTTCATTGGCTTGTGCCCTGGTAATGCAATCTCATCTGGAGAGATATCAGTCCTGTTGGGAAATTGTTTTCAAGAACAAGCCGGTCTCATCACAATTTTTATTGGGGAATAAAACCCTCAGCCTCTACATACTTAAGTTCCTGAACAAATTCATCAGCAGCTTCTTTGTTAGCACTGGCTGCCTCTCCATGTCGTACCACACTATGTATGCCGCTTCTCTCTCTCTCAAGTTTCCAAACCACCATGACTCTGTTTAAACACTTTGCTAGTCTCAGTACTCATTCTAGGCTTGTTTTTCAACAGATTAACAAACACTTTTTTGCTTTTTCACAAATCTCACAGTAAGACGTCCGGTTCGATTCTCAGCTAGAGCGTCTTTTGTGTGGAGACGTGCGTGAATGGGCATACCTTTGTTGAAGGTTGTGCATCGGGGCCGGCAACTCTGCACGTAAAATCTACTGCCAATCATCCGGTAACCCCTAACCGGGAAAAGCCGAAAGACACAACAGCATGGCCTGTGAAATATTAGCTCCAGTTGTTTGTCATTTACCAAAATCGGCACCAATTTTTCCACTTTCACTAGTGCCTGTGATCTTTGTTTGGTCACCGCTTTCACTCATTTAGCAACATCAGCTGCTTTGATGGCCTCTCTGTCTTGACATTTGGTACTGTATAGCGAGATCAGACATGCGGATACCACACTTTTATTTCTCTATTGTGGTTCTAATTTTCTTTTTTGTTGGTGATCACTAGCCTTCTTAGGACCCATGACTGTACTGTAAATTCCTAGTAAAGTTTATTGTACTTAACATATTGCGTAATGACATGGATGTCCCACTGTAGTAAATGTTTGTCTACGTTGGAATGATTGCTTTAACTGCTATTTCACAGATGCACACACATTATCTTTTCAGCACTAATTCCTTTCAGCATAATATTACACAACTGTCTGTACAGTAGGACTGTCACTCATTGGAAGTTTTCTCTGTAATAATACATTTGTAGACCATGGTTTATTTTTGCAACCACATTATTGTACAGTACACTTCACTAAGAATCTTATCCTGTCCCATCTTTCTTTGCTTACCTTTCACTGAAATGTAGCTGTGTTTTATGCATTGATTTATTGTCTGGCTGAGTAACTGTTCTGCATTTTGGTTATTTGTTAATAAAATCTTCTGCAGATTACAGAACACATGCCAACCCACTACAAACTGTTTCTCCTCTCTAATACATCATCAGAAGGCAGTGCTGGATAACATGAAATCGGGAAGTAGTCTGGCAGTTGCTCAGCATGCAGTAAACAAACACCAGATGTTAAGTTGTCTATCTCGCCTTCATTCTTGCTGGATGGGTTCGGAGCCGACCTCGGCTCCGACTCGGCCACTCTAAAAGCTCGAGAGTTGGTTCCACCGGCTCGAGGCTCCCCTTATATCCCACAATGCTAGGCGTGTATTACCTCGGATCTCGTTTGCCGCTACAGCTATCGAGACGTGTTGCTTCACCGGCTTCAGGTTAGTGTAGGAACTACTTTAAAAAAATTGAATTAGACCCTTTATTTTAGTTTTTCCATACAGTTTCCCCTTACCTTAAAGGTCTCTTATCCCTTTAATCTAATTTTTCTTTAATTTTTACCTTAAGAACTTATAGTTCTTCCCTTAGGCCTTTGGGCCCTCCCATTCCCTTGGAGTGTGTGTGTTTTTCTGTAGGGATTTTTATACAGTAAACTAATTTTTTAGTTTAAATTTCTATTTTTAGTTTTTTATAAGTGTAATCGGTGTGCTTGTGTTGTGTGTGGTTACACTTGTTCCTTGTTATGTCCAAGGATTCGAAGGTCTCAGGCTTCAAGAAGTGTGACTCGTGCTGTCAGAAAATGTCTCTGACAGACGGTCACACTTCTTGTGTGTACTGCCTGGGACCTTTACACCTGCAGGACTCTTGTGCTGTATGCCATGGCTTCAGCCCTAGAGTCCTGCAGGAAAGAAAAAACAAGCTGATCTTAAGGGGCTTGCTTAAGCCTGAGGTCCCCCTACTGCTACTTCGGGTAAACCCTCTAAGGCTCATAGGTCCTCGACTCCAGCCTCTGAGTCGACGCCTAAGACTTCGAAGCCTACTAAGACATCGGCTCCGGCTGTAGCCGATGAGACTCAAACTGTTACTCCTGTGGTTCCCTCGGCTCCGGCTGGAGCCGAGGCTTTAGAAATTTCTGAGTCTGCTCCGATCAGATCATCGGAGCCGACATCTAGAAAGAGGTCCAGGTCACCGTCCCTTGGCTCCGTTCATTCGGCTCCAGCATCTCCCTTGCTGTCTGAACGGAGCCATAGATCTCACTCCTCTAGATCATCGAGGCTTTCGGATCATGATCTTCAGAGGGTAGTGAGTCGACTTCTTAAGTCCGAGGCACTGGCCCAAATGCTTCAGAACCCGACTCATCAGTCGAAGCTTGACCCTATTCCTCAAAATGTTCCTCCTCAGACTCCTTTGAGCTCGGAGCCGGGGCGCTTCGGACCCGAGACTGTGGTTGCGTCGGAGCCGATACAATTGTCTTCGGCTCCGTCGTCGGCTCCAATTTCTTCTTTGGAAGAATCTCGGCGCCGGACATCCCTCGTCGGCTCCGAGGGGGTGAGTGGCATCGGACCCTTGTCCGACCCCGCTCTCCCTCTCGGTGCTTCGGCTCTGGTGAGTTCGGCTCCGACATCGGCCTCGGAGCCATCGCTGTCAGTGCCGAGGGAGGTTTTCAGCTTTTCGGAGCTGGGACCTCTGGCTCTGCCTGACAGGGGTGTGTTCGAGGTCATGCGGAGTGTGTTGGAACCTGGTTCAACTCCACAGTCGGCTCCGTCCGTCCCTCCCTCCTCGGTGCCTCAGGTTATGTCTACTCACTCCCTCATCCCGGACCGCAGAGAGCCAGCTCCTCAAGAATCCCCTGTGGGGATCTCATCCTCTTCTGAGACCTCTCCTGAATTGGTAGGGGAGCCCCCTAGGAAGAGAAAGTGTAAGAGGAAGCACATAGACTCACCCGAGTCTGTCACCTCTGACACAGATTTAGAGGATTCCGAGGGTTCCCCCCGTTCCCCTTCTGAAGAGGTCTCCTTTGCAGACATTCTAGAGATCCTGAAACAGAGAGGAAATTGGCCAGCCCTTAACCCTTCGGAGGATGAATCTGTGTATCTTGAGGCGTTTGGCTCTCGCCCTTCCACCTCCTGGGTGTCCCCCCCCCTTTGACCCCCTCATGCAGGTGGTAGCTAAAAAGGCTTGGACGGCTCCTGACTCTGTGGACCCCACCCCCAGGAGACCTTCAAAGTTTATTACAGCACCAGCAGATAAGCAATTTCTGACTAAGGGAGTCTCTGTGGATGCTATGGTGGTAGCTGCCGCCACTAAGAAGGAGCTAGCTGATCCTTCAGTGCCTATCCATCCTCCTAACAAGGAATCTAGGTCGATGGACAGGTACAGGAAGCGGATGTTTTCGTCAGCGACCTTTGCTATGCGTTCACTGAACTACCTCTGCCATTTTACTCGTCTTCAAAGAGACTTTATCAAGGAAGCGAGTGAGATGTTAAAGGATCCTACAGCTGCGGGTTTTCAGGATAAGATGAACGCTCAGCTGACTACCCTTAATTCTATAGCTAACTTCTCCATGCGCCTCCTCTCATATGCGGCTGATGGAGCGAGCAGAGCCGCAGGGACAGGTGTTGCCTTACGCAGGCATGCCTGGATGCGGTTATGCAATTTTGCGGACCCCTTTAAAACGTCTTTCACTAATTCCCCGTTTGATGGATCATCTCTTTTTGGTCCTCAAGTGAAAGAGACTTTGACGAGGTGCGAGACGGATGGCAAAACTCTTTCTGCCGTCTGAGTCCGTTTTTCTACTCCTTCTAGGCCTTACCCCAAAGGCCAGAAAAGTGGAAAAATGTGGTTCCGCAAACAATCTCAAGGGAACTTGCCTGACGCCCAGAGTCGGTTTCCCTCCAGAGGCAGAGGAGGGAACAACAATGGTAGACGTCGCCCTAAGGGCAGGGGGGGTCCGCAGAACCAGGGCAATCGAGAAACTTTTTCCGAGAAGCCCTTCCAGCATCCCTGAGGTGTTGCCCGACTGTCCACCTTCGGAGGCAGTCGGGGGAAGATTATCACTGTACCCAGAAGCCTGGCGATCCCTAACTCAAGACAAGTGGGTACAGTCCATCATTTTCGAAGGCTATTCCATTCCGTTCGTTCGCATTCCAAACCAATCCAAAAAATCCCTTCCAGATGTTCCACCCGCTCAAAGGGATCTTGCAGCATTGGAAATTTCAAAGCTGCTTACAAAAAGAGCCATTCAGCCAGTTCCAGCAGACCAGCAAGGATCCGGAATCTACTCCAGGTTCTTTTTAGTTCCAAAGAAGACAGGGGACTGGAGACCAATTTTGGATCTCAGTATCTTGAACAAGTCTGTCAAGAAAAGATTTCGGATGGTCACGCTACAGTCCTTCCTTCCCCTATTGGGAAAGGAAAACTGGATGTGCTCTATAGACCTTCAGGATGCGTGCTATCATATAAAAATGAACAGACGCTCCAGAAGATTCCTCCGCTTCAGGCTGGGAACCAGTCACTTTCAATTCAGAGCCCTGCCCTTTGGACTCACCACTGCCCCCCGGGTGTTTACCAAATGCATGGCAGTGGTAGTTTCTCATCTGAGACGTTAAGGATTCCAAGTGTTTCCATACTTAGACGACTGGCTCCTCACAGCTCCTACCAAGCATCGTCTTCTGATTGCCAGAGACTACGCCTTACGCATTTTTCAAAAGTTAGGTATCTCAATAAATTGCGAAAAGTCTGTTTTGTCACCTTGTCGTGTTATTACCTTCATAGGCGCAAATCTAGATACAATCAACATGTCTGCAAGACTTACAGACCAAAGAATAGCGGACATACACAAACTGGTCTCTCTTCTATTCCACAGCAACAGAGTCAAAGTCAGGTTGGTTCTAAAAGTACTGTGGATTATGGCGGCTGCTATCCCTCTACTTCTGTTAGCCAGATTTCACATGAGAATCCTTCAATGGATGCTCTTCACACAGTGGTCATACCAGCAACTTCCGATGTCTCACACCATTGTGATTACGCAAACATGCAGGAATCACCTTCTTTGGTGGATTTCTTCCCCACAACTCTTTCAAGGAAGACCCTTTGTTCTTCCTCCTCCGGTTGCTACTCTGACAACGGACGCCTCCCTGATCGGGTGGGGGGGCATTATCAGGGCAGAACAGTCCAGGGCATTTGGCAACCAAACGAACGCCACTTGCATATAAATGTTCTAGAGATGAGAGCAGTGCTTTTAGCGTTGCAAGCCCTTCAAGACTCTCTTCCCTTGGGAACAGTAGCAATTCAGACGGACAACATGTCCGTAGTGTGGTGTATCAACAAACAAGGCGGAACCAGGTCCTATCCCCTATGTCGAGAAGCACTCAGACTGTGGCAATGGGCGATTTCTTCTCAGCGTTTTCTGATAGCAACGCACATTCCCGGGAAGTCCAATCTTATCGCGGACAAGTTGAGCAGAGCTATCCTCATGCCTCACGAGTGGTCTCTGAAAGATTCTATCTTGGAGAAAGTTTTTCTCAAGTGGGGTCAGCCTTGCTGCGACCTTTTTGCTACTCCCCAATACAGCAAGTGCAAAGATTATTTCACCCCCTTCCCCTTACCAGGCCAGCCCAGCAGAGACGCTCTAGTCCAAGTTTGGCCCCGGGGACTTCTGTATGCATTCCCTCCCTTCCCACTAATCTCTCAAGTGATACAGAAAGCTATCGCTCAGAAGGCCTCATTGATCCTCATTGCTCCTTACTGGCCTCGACAGGTTTGGTTCCCCTTTCTACATCAATTTCTGTTGGAGCAACCTTGGCATCTGGACCTAGTTCCAGATCTTTTGATCCATCAGTCGGGTCAGTTTCATCGCTCCCTAACATCATTGAACCTCACTGCTTGGTTCCTCCAGTTCCTACCTTAGCCAGGCTTCCTCAAATATCTCACACTGTTCGAGATATTTTAATAGCTTCCCATAAATCTTCCACTCGATTTTGCCTATTGGGCTCAAGGAAGGGACTTAGATCCTTTCACTGCTCCCATCCAAATAGTTCTTGATTTTCTAGCTGAACTTTTTCACGCAGGTTCATCTCCTTCTACTCTCAAAGTCCAATTGGCAGCTATATCTAACTTTCATGTGGGCATTTCAGATTCTGCCATCATGTCTCACAAGCTTTGCAAAGCCTTTTTGAAGGGAGTTTTTCTACTCAGACCTCCTATAAGAAATCCTCCTCCTTCTTGGGACCTTAATTTAGTTCTCACCTCTTTGATTCTTCCCCCTTTCGAACCTGCAGCTTCCTGTTCATTAAAATTGCTATCATGGAAGACTCTTTCTGGTAGCTGTTACTTCAGCTAGAAGGATTTCAGAACTTCATGCACTCAGCTGTCGACCACCATATCTGTTCCATAAAGACAGGGTAACCTTACGAACCAACCCGTCTTTTTTACCTAAAGTAGCCTCGGCGTCTAACCTAAATCAAAGCATTGACCTCCCTGTGTTTTTTCCAGAATATTCTAACAGGTCTGAACAAAAATTGCATTGGCTAGATGTTCATCGTCAGTTAAGGTACTATTTGGATAGGACCAAACAATTCAGAAAAACTGACCAGTTGTTTGTCTCTTATGCAGAAGGCAAAAAGGGACTTTCTGTTTCCAAGGTATCACTATCCAGATGGCTAACATCTCTGATTTCCCTTGTTTATGAAATTAGACACCAAAAGCTGCCTAACAAACCTAAGGCCCACTCCACCAGAGCTTTGGCTACTTCTATAGCCTTCCAAGACAGACTGCCTATTGACACCATTCGTGCAGCGGCTACTTGGGCTACTCCTCACACTTTCATTTCACATTATAAGTTGGATTTAGCTTCTAGACATAGAGCTAACTTTGGTACCACTGTTCTCAAGAGTCTGTTCCGATAGGCCACCCGGGACAAGGTGCTAGGGACGCAGTCCCATCCAGCAAGAATGAAGGCGAGATAGACAACTTAACATATAGAAGTTATGTTCTTAGCATAACGTTCCATGTTAGATTGTCTTCTTCTCGCCTTCTTTATTGCGTCCCACCCTCCTTCCCCCTGGCCTGGACAGACCTAGAGGAGTTTGATTGTGACCTCTCTTTCTACCACCTCTTTTGCTATAGGTATATGCTCTGCTGTGCATATTTTCCTGGATCAGGCTTCAGGTCACCTTTCTTCTCCCTTTTTATAGAGGTGGATTTTCCTTTTCCAGTATTTCTGGTTTTATTATTAGCTGGGCCTAGCTCACAAACGAGATCTGAGGTAATACACGCCTAGCATTGTGGGATATAAGGGGAGCCTCGAGCCGGTGGAACCAACTCTCGAGGTCGGCTCCGAACCCATCCAGCAAGAAAGAAGGCGAGAAGAAGACAACTAACATGGAACGTTATGGTAAGAACATAACTTCTATTTTTTTTTAAACATAATACATAGAGATAAACAAACTAGACATTTTAGAATAAGAGAGCCCACTTTACTAGATGAGGACATAATTGTAACAAAAAGAAATACTTTAATTGGGCTCTTGTAGTTGCATTTCAATTTTTCACAGTAATAAAACAGGATGTCTTGTTGTGTTGATAGTAAAACTTTTTTAAACTTTTGTGTAGACTAGCTACACTTGGTATGCTAGTAATAAGTAAACATAACTGGCAGTACTTTAATGTCTTTCTTTGATGTGAGTTTATAGAATGAATTGATGTATGTAGGCAAATACAAAAGTCCTTTGATTTAAAGGTGGTGGTTAATACTTTAAAAGATTTGTATTCAAAAAGTTGCACGCTGACTTGGACAGAGCAGTCAGCATGCACATTGTAAATCAGGCTCGAGCATTCCCCTTCAGCAGTTGAATAATAAAGCAATAACCGACGTAGTGTGGTATATTGAAGATTTACCCAAGGTTGGTGTGGTTTAAAGCCAGCCATGGGTAAATTTCAATATACCACAACCACGGAGTCGGTTATTGCTATTATACAATGACATTATTTAAGAAAAAAAAAAATACTTTTCTTAAAGGTCTTTGTATAACGGCGCATTACTGTTCCGCTGGTTGTGGTACACTGCTTCCTTGTTTTGATATACTGAACATGCGTATGGAACTTGCGTCCCATGCATACCTAGTACATCAATACTTTGAAACGGAAGCAATGGAGAAAAGTAAGTCTCCGTTGCTCTTTTTTTTTTTTTTTTTTTTTTTTTTTTTTTAAATTTGTTAGCAAAAAAAATGTTTTTGAGCACTTTATACCAACGGCAAAAAGTCTGGGCGACCGGACTTTTTTCTATTGGTATAGTGTGGGATTTACAACGGGCATGATAGCCAATCAGTGTGCACGTTTTGGAATATTAATGGGGGGGGGGGGGTTATTGTATAATTGTCAAAGGAAAAAACTTCAAAGACCAATACACGTTGGGTTCAAGCAAGGCACCTTTATTACTTGCAGCAAGGAGACAAAGCATGTAGGCACAAGGTTTGTCTAAATTACTGGTGATTTTAGTATGTTCTTCTTATACAGTTCTCTTCATGTCACACACAAAATGTTACATTATATTACTGACGCAGTTAGACACAGCTTTCTGTATGTTCTACAGAAAATGTTACTAGACTTATTGCTGACTAGGTTTGATTATTTGCTAGCTTTGCAAAACATTTTGAGAAAAACAACCTGACCTTGGGCTTTTTTATCCCATTTCAACTTTCCAATTCTTCAATTGTGCAGTTATAATGCATGTTACATTTTGTCTAGATTCAAGGTACATTTCTAGCTTTGGTGCAAGTAGTGCTGACTACGGTTTATACTTTCAAGCGTCTATTCTCTTTATCAGTGCTTCTAGCAGCTGCATATTTTCTCATAGCATAAGCAGAAATGAATATGTGTTTAAGTTTCATGACATTAGCAGAAATGAAATGCTTCTTAAGTTTCTAACAGCTGTGCAGATTCATGCAGTGTGAACAGAATAAATGTATTAACCCTTTTAAAACTCAAATGCACTAAGCATGCATATTACTATTATATATTTTTCTAACAATAATACTGGTCCATTTGCCTCCTCTACATAAACTTAAAAAAACAAAATCAACGGAACAAGAAGAGGAAGGTGCATAAGACAGGAAGGCCTACAAGGAATAAATGCCTTGTGTCTCTTCAATACTGTACTTTGCTGGAATGTGTCCTCCATTTGCACGCACAGTATGTAAGAAGCCAACACAAAAGGGAGAAGCGCTATCATAAAGTGACATTATTTAAGAAATGATTGTTTTAATTAAACATTGTGCAAGTAGTTATATGGTGATGTACTTTATTTTATAATGAAATTATTTTTGTTTTCCAATCTGAAACCCT